>NC_041388.1:273825334-273833828 GCF_002162155.2 Triticum dicoccoides
GATCTCGATTGCGGTTTTTCATCTAAGTATGTGGTGATGAATAATGCAAAAAATTTATTAGCTTCGATGCCATGCCATACATAGTGGTTTAAAAAACTTGTGTTTCTTATACTGGAAAGTAATTCAGAATTTTTTTCTGTTTCAATTAGAGCCCTAATGCAGACAAGGATTGTGTGGTTGTACATGTCACTCGCTATGAGGCAGATGACCTGAATATACGCACTGGGAAAACAGAGTTTTTAGGCTGTTGGATCCTGGAAGCTATTTGCGCTTATACCAATGAAGAGTTGTATTCCAGCCTCACTGTTGTCAGGCGTGTTGTCCAGGGTGTACTGAAGCACAAGAAGTTCAAAGCTACTCCTTCATTTGTGAGGCATACTATTCTTGTCAAGCTTACGCAGGAAGATGATGTGGCATGCCTCCACAAACAAGTTTATGAGTGGCAAGGCCACAAGGTTGTCTTCACGAAGGTTCACAGGATTGAGTTGCTGCGGACGTCCTTGATGATGTTCATGGCAAGGTCTGTCTTGTGTCCATCCCAAATTAGATCGAGGCATGAAATAGTTACCCCAACTAGTGTTTAATAGTAGTTTGGATTGTGTCTAATTATCCGAACCTTGCCTGTTATCGAGCCATCTGGGGCTAGTACTCTGTTTGAATCCATCTATGGGAACTGCTGCTAATTTTGTGTGCCCGTGAATCATGTGAGAACCATCGTAATTGTTGTCGAAACAGATGCGTCCTCACTAGTTTTTTCATGAATATGGCATGGTAAGACATAAGTTGTCACGGTTTATCATACGAGTAGTGTGTGTTTTGATGAAATAAAGTACTCGTTCAAGAACTATGCGCCGACGTATACATAAGTACTTGTAAACACTATTGGTGCTACCCCACTTGTAAGCAGTTGTCCAAAACACAGCACATTGGCTCGGCTCGCTTCAACACTAGGCTATCGACCAGCTAACAATCAACAATCTGCTGTCTGACATATAAGCAACTATGTATCTTGTTATAGTGGTTCATGCAGTTAACTAAGGCCACAATGTAAATTCCAAACGTTCACACGCTAGTCCAGCGTTCATGTGGAACACTCACATTAAACTCGGCTTCATAAAAAACTTGAAAAGCATAAGTTAAGCAATTTTATACATCTCAATGATTCATAGAACATAACAAACATATACTAGTTCATAGCAAAAGACAAAGTTGTGAGAAGGTTTGCAAATCAGGAAAAAACAAGCAAGGCTTCTCTGAGCAAAGGGCCTCCCGGCAGGCTTAAATTTCCTAGAGTTCACTCTGGTTTTTCTTGTTGCCACTATCCAGGGTTAGGTTCTCTCCTTCCAGAATAACCAATTA
The DNA here is from genome assembly GCF_002162155.2 of Triticum dicoccoides. Taxonomy (NCBI): domain Eukaryota; kingdom Viridiplantae; phylum Streptophyta; class Magnoliopsida; order Poales; family Poaceae; genus Triticum; species Triticum dicoccoides. Next base: position 273,826,694 of record NC_041388.1, read on the forward strand.
TAATTGTGTTCTCAGCTGGAATGCTGAACTGAACCATGTAGTGTACTAACTAGCTGAAAGTCTTGTGCATTCCACTAAATTTAAGCATCGCTATTTGCAGAAATAAGCAGACCACAATGCCTCTTGTCCGCGCACCTGTCCAAAAAACCGCCGTGCAGCCATGCCAGCTAGTCCTCGGTCCATGGATGAACTGGCAGAAAGTGCATTCTGGACTAGGATGCAGTTGTTTCCGCTCGTCCCTACACTGCAATCAGGAAGTAAAATGTACGAATCAACTTCTTTTATATTGCGTTGGTCATTCTACCTAGTAACTACCAATGTAGGAATACCTAGAAGACAGGTGGTTAGACGACGACAATGAGGGATAGCCATCTCATCTTGCGCAGTTCTACTAAAAGTGAGGTGTGTGCTTTTGATTGCGCGGATAGAAACGATACGGAGACAGACATCCCGAAACGATATGGAGAAGACATCCCTGTTTGCGTAAATACGAAATACGGTTATTTAAACAGTGACAGATATTTTGCAGTGGTGTATGGTTAACAACAACATCTATTGTGTTATAATTGGCACTAGATTGACAGTATGAAAGTGTCCTTAAGTAAGTAGCATCACATCACATCAACACTGCCACTAGATTAACATGCGGAACAATAGCATTAGTATTACTGTCATGAGAGTAGCACATGGTCAGTAAATGTGCAATCAAATTTATGTAGTTCCACTGGGATGAAGCAATGTTACTATGTTAGCGGTGTGAGATTTAAGTGTAATTGCAAAAACACAATTCATGGGAAATAAAGGAAGACGGAAGCACTTCATAAAATGGTGGTGGCATTGCTTCAATTTATCGACGGCACTAGACCATTACTTATAGTGACATTAGCTGGCATTGCTTAATGCTTCATGTGATTTTACATTAACGGTAGCGATATGGGCGTAGGGACAACAGGGGCATAAACTGGTGAGGCAGATGTGGTTGTCGAGAGCGGCAAACACTCGGGCAGCATGTCTGCATTTGTCCCATTTTTTATCTCCTCGGTGACATTTTCCTATGTGAGCATAGGAAATCTAGACCTGCTCATTCTCATTTGCGTTGTCCCCCAACACCCGTCACTTTCTTTCCTTTTTCAACCAAGAGATAGGTCCACTTCCCCCACCCTTCGCCATCCATCGTGCTTTCTTTGTCTTTTCAACCAAGAGACCGGTTGGGTAGCCAGTATCTACTACTTTCCCCCGTTTCCTCTTAGAACCAAGTCCTAGATTCATGCTACAGCTTTCCCACTTTCTTCCCTGTTTGAACCAACTCTTAGAGTCGATTGTATGAACTAGCTTTACCTCTAATAATAGTAAAAGTCTAGGTGGCTTTGGAACAACGGACGGAAGTTTAAAAAGATCCACACGAAGCCAAGTGGGGAGCTGGGGTAGTAGACTAAGGCAGGTTTTGAAGGAATATATACCTGAGGGTCGTCGGCATGTGGCAAAGACGGCGCCGGGAGGCCGCATCTTGTCCACAATACCGCAGGGAGGAAGAAGGGGTCGGAGGCCCTCCCGAGCCGGCGCTCTCTCGGAGAGAACGGCACGGCCGCCGATCGGGACGCGCGGGCAGCCGTTGGTCTCCTCCCTCGCTGCCGACGGCAGCATGAACTATGCACCTACACCCCTGCCCCAGTCGAGGTTGTCCGGCCGGATTTGTGACCAGCCGTGAGTTGAGAGAGGGTGTGGCCACCTATGTCTTGCTTAGATCTGGAGAGCATGAGAGAGTGAATGAGAGGAACCCTAGTAAAGCAAGCGCTAAGGCTCCTGTTTATATATATAGTGGAGTGATTTTGTTGTACCAGCTTCAAAAAAATGCGCTCCTACATGTACCCGCGAGTGGGTGTGAGAGAACTAGTGTGTGCGTGCACCGCTTCTCTTCGTGAGAGTACAATATACTATGCCCAAAGAACGTTCGCCACAAGAGTAATAGTATAAGTGTGTACGTGTGAGCTAAATAAAATGTGCGCGACATCTTTTGTTTTTTAGAAGTTCTGAGGATAGGGTGTGAAGAGCACATATGTGTGTGACGTCTACCAACAGATAGATGGTGGGTGCGAGAGGACTAGGGAGAGTCGTGACTCGTGAGGGTGCGTGTGCTTGAGACAGAGGGGGGCACGTATAAATGCAATGCATGTGTCTGTAAATCATTATCCGACAAACATTCGCCACAAGCCTTTTCCTGACGAACGCCGTAAGAACCGTTAGATCGGCATCCGACAGTGTCAGTTTTGACATGTCATTTAACAGAACAGCCACTCCTCCTACACACAAATCTTCCACGTGAGTGTTAGCAACTGTCGTATGCTCCCTCCATTCCAAAATGCAGTGCATATAGCTTTATTGAAAATTCGAACCTCGCAAACTTTTACGGAGTTTTCGTGTACCAAATTGCACATGTAGAATACCCTGTATATATCATTTCATTCATATTCGGGAGGTAACTATAAAGGTGGGGGAGGAGTCTACAAACAAAGACCATCGTATCACCTGCAGCAATTTCGACCATCCTTTGGTGTGGAGGAATATCATAGGAACTCTATATGATATGATTTTTATAGGATTTTTTCCTTCAAAGCCAATTGGTTCATAGGAATAGATTCATATACTCCACATTTCAAAGGAAATAAACATGATATCATTTCTATAGCTTTAGAGCCACTTGGTTCATATGAATGGATTCCTATACTCCCATAATTTCAAAGGAAAATAAACATTAGCGTATATTCAAGAGAAAAGTTCCTATGATATGAACCAAATTACATCTCTTTTCTAATCCCTCCTCATAGGAATTCAGATACATGTCATCTCTAGATTCAATAGAAAAGTTCCTATGATGTGAACCAAATGACATCTCTTTTCCAATCCCTACTCATAGGAATTGAGATACTCCATGTCCTCTCTTTCCTTACAACTTCCATGTATACATCTTCTATTCCTAAATAGCTAGTACAAGCCACTAGTAGCTTTTTTCCAAGACACGCAACTATGGCACAAGAACTATATAGTGTGCGAATAACTTTGAAAGATGGTCGCTGGATGAAGCTAATCCGACAGTGCAGAGATGGCAAATCCGAGCACTACTGGCCATTGGATATAATCAACATTCCACCAGATCTGCCACATGTACAATTTAGAAGACTCCATGGTTGAACTTAAGCATAATGCACAAACCTCAAAACACAAGCACTTCTCCTTTGTTCGAGAATCTTTCGTATCATAATTGATTTTTTTCTAAATGAATTGCCATTATTTGTTTTTTACTTTATGCTTTACAATGCACAACCCCATGAATCTTAACATTTTTTATAAAACTAATTGATTTTGAATAAGATGAACTATACGAACTAAACGAACATCTACATCATGCATATATGACTCAAAGCTTTACATGCTATAGTGTGTATTTATTCATAATTTGGTTTCGAAATCTCATGCGTTCAATGCATGTGTACCTTACTAGTTTTGAGTAGAGTAGCAAATTTCACGCGGCCCCGGGTATATCAAAATGCAGGGCCCATGCATCATTGCCTTTCGGTCGAACCTACGTCCACAATTTTTTGTACGTACTATATCTCCACTGGTCCCTGAACCCAAAATGCTGCCCGTTCCCCTAAAACCAAGCGGCCCACACATATTTAAGGCGTCGACTCAAACTCAATCCCTCTCCCATTTACTATGACATGGCCCCGCACGCCATAGTAGTACTCCTACAAACCCTACCGCCGCACGCATCATCGGTTTTCTTCAAGAGGACGAGGGAGAAGCCGATTGTAGTGGAGGCACTTTCAAAAAAATATATGATCTGTAGTGGAGACCCCTACCCTAGGGTGCCCTAGGTAGCTGCCACACGCATCATTGGTTTTCTCTTTCTTTATGCTCTTGTGCCCTAGAGTGAAATGATGGTTGCTTCGTCCGTCCAGCTTAATGCGGGAAAGGTGGGGCTTTGTGATTTGACCCCTCATCGCTCATTTTCTACTACTGCGGCGCTACGACCGAGGTGACTCCAATTCCAAGCGCTACTCTGAACTGTAATTTGGCGCATCACACATGGAACAAGATGGTGGATGAGCCACATGTTGGCCAAAGGGGTCCTGTTAAGTGTGTCGCCATTTCGTGTGCGGACTGACCATGCTTGAGTTGCTACGCCAACACGATAGGTGCAGCCTACCACTTGGTTTTGCTCCTTGGTGAATCCCGACTATATTGATCTAAAAAGATACGTACTGAACTACCCTCTCCGTCTCGTTTTTAGGCGTCTCGGTTTATAGGGCGTGCACATAGTTCTAGGCCATCCATTTGACTAACTAAATATGAGTTACTATGTCACAAAAAGTATATCATTGGATTATTAAGCGGATGTAGTTTCTAAACATATACTGTTCATCACATATATAGCCAGTTAAATTCTCAACCTAGAACGACGTGCATGCCATGTAAACCGATACGGAGGAAGTATAGTAGTAAAAATGAGGTGATTTTACCGAGCGGTCAGCGGGGGAGCATGGCATGTCATGTGGTCCCACATGTCATGATGTACCAAGGTGATGCGCGTGTCCCTCTTGAGGCAGAAGCAATACTACGTGGTTTGAGATGATGGCGAACCAAAGTGTGAAATAATGGTTGCTTCGTCCGTCTAGGAAGGTGCGGCATTGTGATTTGGCGTCTCATTGCTCATTACTACTACTACTACTGGGGCGGTACGACTGTCCCCCCTGCTGTTCTGCACTGTTATTTGGTGCTTGACACGTCGACCCGGTTGCTATATGTCCCACATGTTGGCGACATGAAGTACAGAATTCATGAAAGCAAGCGTTGACGGAGGAGTACAAGACACGGCTTGGGTTTTTGCTGCTTCACGCGATCCATAGATACAAACCCGGACTAAAAAAGGCGAGGGTGGGTCTTTTCCCGCGCGGCAGGCAGGGGAGTTTGGCATAGTCTGTTCGAGGCAATGAGGTAGGAAGGGAAACAAGCAAATAAAGGTTGAGCGACTTAGTTTTGGGAAAATCTGATTTTACGGAGTACGTGCCCACTAGGGTTTATAGGGCTCATCTAAAAAACATTTGTTTTTACATTTTATAAGTCTCAGTTCTACTACTAGTAGTAGTACCATCACATGTTGGTTTCGAGGTGCGTTAGATCACCCGATGCAAGCAGTGTCAAGAGAAAACTCACCAATGCATGTAGAAGTTCATGGAAATTTAGTGGTCATTCATGCATTCGTTCTAATTAATGCATCGGTAAACATAACTTCTTGAGAAAAACGAGCGTACTAATTACTTGTGCAAACTAGGAGTATGAAATTAATTCGACCACTCACCGTCTACCTTGGTTGGAGAGATTTTGAAATTGAGCTATAAACTGGAAAGGAGGGAGTAGTAACTTTTTTGTCGATTACTATTTGTGGCCTTGTATAGGTGCAAAATGTATTTTTTATAGTGGCATTGTATAAGTAAATGGAGGGAGTACTAAAGGACATATATATTCCAAACAATATGATAATCTCTCTAACCAAGGTAGTAGGGACGAGGAGTGAATGGAGGGAGTAGTAAAATTTTCTCCTCGTCCTGCGAGCCACCGCGCTCGTGGGCGAGGGAGCGGGAGTAACGCGTACAGTACTACTACTAGTAAGCAAGCTTCACCTCATCCGCGAGCCACCGCGCCCGTGGGCGGGGGAGATGGCGTACTAAGCAAGCTTCTCCTTGTTCTACGAGTTGAAGGGACACATCAAAAGTACTCAGTGTATAGAGCCTTGCCTCTAAGGTAGGCCCCACATGGTTTGCCTCTTCTTTAACATAATGAGTCAAGTTGCAATTTGTTTGTTCACCCATGGTAGATGATCCTCCCTCCACCAAGTGGACAACCAGTACACGGTCAAATTACCACGTGGGCTGCCTTTTCGTACAGAAATGGGCTCCACCGTGTACCCGCCCGGGTGTGGTTGGGAAAGAGACGGGAGTATGTGCGCCGTGTGTGCACCTCTTCTCTTCGTGCATGTCCCCCACTTACGTGGGTGTGTGTGAGAGATACAAACCTAGACAAATGGCTTGTGCGGAATAACTACTCTTCGTAAGCCATTGTAAGAGTGGACAAAATGGTGAAGGAGGAGATAGGGGAGCGGCGAAGGTGTGCGATTCTTGGCCGGCGTTTGGCCTCATTTAAATAGGAGATTAAATAGATGGCGCATGGGAGGAGCTTGGCCGGTGTTGCGTTTAATGCCGAACGTGTGTCCAGAGTGGGTTTCTTGGCTTCCACACGGGCGGGTTTCATGGAGGTGTTTGAATGGGGCAAGGAGGCATGTTCAGCCGGGAGTGCAGCGAGTGGCACCCTCGACTCTGACGTAGGACACCGCGTCGTTCTTCCACTGATGTGTGGGCTCTTTGGGTACATGGCCTGCATGTCAGTGACCCAATGCAGGCAGCGCACAGCAGAGGAACCTTTGGTGGGCCAGGGCGGTTAGAAGCGGGCATTTCATAAACCGTTGATTGTTCGTTGAGTGTGACGTCATCCTTTTCATGTAGATAAGCCTACTATGTTGATAGCCCATTCGATACATTGTGATTCATAAAGACCGCTGCAAACATCAATGTTCTGCTTATCACAGATAAGATTGATTAATACCCGTAAGAATCCATGTCCTTAACAAAGGGTGCATGCACATATAGGTTGAGCGTGTGTCTTGCGTCGTGTGCTGTGTGCATGTAGGCATGCGAGTGTTGCGTGCGTGAAAGGGTACGTTTCAGTGTTGCATGCATGTGTGCGTACGTGTGTGTGTTCGTGAGTGCATGTGTACGTGTCAGTGTTGCATGCTTGCATGTGTGTGTGTTTGTTATCTGTACATGTTAGTGTTGCACGCTTGCATGCGTGCGTGTCTTGCGTGCATGCATCTGTACGTGCGGGGTGAGGCTACACGTCAGTCGACTGACTTTTTCATCTCTGGTCATTAGATTTTCTAGCCGTTGGATACGAAATCAAGGCCCTGAAGTTTATCATCAAACTCCACCACCGTGAGGCACCAGCCACCACCGGCCGAACCACCGGCCCTCGCCGCCCGCGGCCGGCCTGCGCCGCCCCGCCCGCCCCGAAACCACCCCCA
>NC_041388.1:273834289-273896730 GCF_002162155.2 Triticum dicoccoides
GAGCTTTTTCTCCGGCGATCCCCACCCCACCGCCCAATCAACGCTCCCCCACCGCCGACGACTGCCAACCAAAGGTCTCGCGACTTCGAGTACCCACCGACCACTAATTTATTACCAATTTTGTCCTTCATATATGCGCTGACGGGTGGGCCCTATGGTAATGTGCGCTGCTGAATGTGGACCATTTGACTGGTCAATTGATCGTGTCATCAACAAATTACGGAGCTGTATGGTGAGCCAGTGACCGTATGATCACCCTAAAATGTATTTTATTAACACAGTACAGACTCAAACTACCATTTCTTTCCTTCATATACGGGCTGACATGTGGGCCCCACGGTTATGCGCCCCGATGGTGCAACACTAGTTGCGCCACGTGGAACTTTTGACTAGTCAATTGATTGTGTCATCAACAAAATACGGAGTTGTACGGGTGAGCCAGCGACTGTATAATCATGACATGTATTTTTAACATGGTACAGACGTCAGGGCTCATATATATGCGCAAGCACTCACCGCTATAAGCGCGCACACACAGACCCTACCCCTATGAGCACCTTCGAGAGAGTGAGCCATCATATGATCTTGAGATTTTACGAAGTCACCATAGGTGCCTCGTAGTTGAGTAGAACGTCTCCTCCCACTGAACGCACAACGCCGGAAAATACTGAAATTAACCCAGGAGAAATGCGAGCACCGAGACTTTAACCCTGGTGGGCTCGAGAAACCACTGTCCTCCTAATCATCGAACCACATGTTGGTTAGCACGACAAAATGTATGTGGTGACTGTGATGAGCTTATTCTGAAGTACAGTGACCATATCGTGCTTTCGCTTCAAATACAATGACCATAAGTGTCGTCAACAAAATACGGAGCACGCATCGAATGCAAAGTCCATCAGTGTCATCAAGAAATACGGAGACGTATCGTGAGCTAGATACCGTATGATCACCACGAGAATGTATGCGGTGACCGTAATGAGCATATTCTGAAGTCCAGTGACCGTATAGTGCTTTAGCTTGAAATACAGTGACCGTCACGCGTGAATGTGTCGTGTGCATGCATATTTTTAGAGGGCCAAGAGATAGTTTGTGTGCGTACGTGAAAGTGGTGTAGAAAGAGGGGGTGTCTGGTGGAGACAAGGAGAGATATGCCCTTCATTTCTCTTTCCCGTGACTAATATTTTTGGAGAATATATAAATATTCACAATGCATAACAAATATTTTTGGATGCACCATGCAATTAACTTTCATGTATAACATTGTACTATTGTATATGCTTATTTTCTTAGTGGCCGATTGCGTGTATGGTGTGGTGGGCACATCATTTCTAGTTGTGGTGGGTCAACATGAGGACTCATGGGTCGGTTCCATCCTACGCCACATAGGTTGGACGGAGACGTGTTATACGAAGACCCATGTGGAGGACTCAGCGTACAACACGAAGCTAGCTACCAGAGTCGCGGAGGACTCTGTCCCCACTGGTGATAAGCTGACTATATATGATTTGTAACCCTAGGCCCCCAGTATGTTATAGAAGCTTGGGGGCTAGTTCATCGATAGTATACACACATGCACAATGCCTGATATTCACATGTACTTTGTACACACCCCTATCACTAATATACAGTACCAGGAGTAGGCTTTTTCCTCAACTGCAAGGGTCCGAACTAGGGTAAAACTTTGCCTCGTATTACCATCCAACCTAACAGTCAGGGATATCCTACTGAATGATATGATGGAACCATATCTGCCAACTACTAAGACTAGCCACAATGGATAGTAATATAGACTAGTAACATGCCCATGTTACTAGTCTATGTTACTACCTCTATAGTGGGAAGTAACATATGTGTGGTAACATAGAGCACTTCATTTATTAGGTTATAGACACATCTTGCCTTGATATGTGTGATGTTACTCATACTAGTAGTAACTAGCTATGTTACCACTTTCATCTCTTTCTTCATTTATTTCACGTAGCATCATCTATTTAACCTAGATATGTGTGATGTTACTACCAATGTTACTCCCACTGTGGGTAGTCTAAGAGAGAGGTGTGTCTGGGGGGGGGGCAATGTGTGCGAGAGAGGCCTAAAGATAATGTGCGTGCGGGAGACACGTAGGCACATATATGTGCGTATAGAGGGCTAGTATAGACCGTGCATGTGTATATATGCATGTGAGAGAAATAGTGTTTTCCAACTGAGATTAGTGAAAAGAGTGGTACATAGTAGTCAGAGAGACAGAGAGAGAGATGCAGAGACAGCATGTGCATGAGACTCCTCGACACCTCGAGAGAGATTGTGAGCATGTGTGAAAGAGAAATGCCGATGCATATAAAGTGTGTGCACTTATGCGGTAGATAGAGAGATATATAGCGTGTTTATAAGAACGGGCTGAGGCATAGTGCATCTACATGTAAAAGGCGGTTCTACGCATTAAATTAAAATATAAATGGCATTATTATTTTTGGATGAGATCATGAATTTTGCAAATTGCGTATGGACGAAAATCGGTCTATCAGACACCCATACTCTATTGAATTCTAGCATGTGCATGTGTTTATTTCATATTATCGATCCATAGAGTGAGAGCGGTTTGAAATACAGGCAATGGATGCTTTTGCAGTTCGTATATAAACATTAATTAGTGCACTCCATGTTGTTACTGTGAAGCACTTTATACATTTGTCACTTGCATGGATACATTCCAAATTGCTAGCTACGAAATAGAATACATGTCGAATTCAACATAAAGGGGGTTTCGAAGATTCGAATTCATAGGAAGTGCATTCATCTATTTGAACCCGAGATAATGGAATTTGTAAATCAGATGTAAAAGGGGGCATCAATGTTTGTTGTGCGTTTGAACATGCTATATATATTCATACACATGTCTAACTTCTTCTTTTTTGCAACCAAGGAGATTATATCTGGAACCATGCATGAACTGAGGTAAGTTGCATATTATTTAATATATACTCGTGTACAATGTATATTCAAATGTACCCCCTCCATTCCAAAATAATCGTAGCTTTAGGATTTTCAAGAGTAAAGATTTGTGAAGTTTGACAAATCCTGAAAGTTCAATTCAAGAGAACTGAAAGCGTTAATGCTTCTGCTCCCAAATAGTGAACGAAGCGCCAAATAGGCCTCTGGTCACCCGAAACCGTGCGAGACTAATGTTTGGTGGTAGGAAATTACTATCCTGACTCTGGCCCGTGTAGCCTATCGGCTCGATGTCCAAAGGTCTAAACCAGGGTAGGTTTGTAACTTCACCAAGACACCAGTCTCAACCGCCTCCGAGAAGCATTCATACGCCGTGGGTGCCTAAACATCCATGCGCTCGGCCGAAATCTATCCCGCCCACATTTGGGACACCTGAGATTATTGTCCTACCCCCAACCCGCAATATGTTCGAAATTTTAGATGGGGGCAAAGTTTGTAACTTTCCCCAAATTTCGAACAAGCGCGTCGCAAACCGAAACATTGTTCCCCCTTAGTTCCCCGCCTCCCTCCGTTTCCCCATTCATACTCCGTGGGCACCAAAATACCCTCTCCACCAGCCGTGAAACCCTAGCCTCTTCCGTCCTCCACCCCATAGCGCCCAATCCACCGCCGCCCTCCTCCATCACGCCGGAGCCGGTACGCCGATGTCGTCGTCCAACGCAACCGCAACCGCAACGCCCTCAAGGACTTAGCAGCTGAAGCCGAGGTAGAGCTGCCTCCATGACGCCGACGCCGATGTGCGTTGTACCAGATCCACTCCGACCACGCCGTCCTACACCTCACTGTTGCCGCTCCACTATTGCAACTGTCCACCGCATCGGAGTTGTTCACTCTATGCCGTCGTTCGCCATCTTGGATCTGGTTCCCCGCCGCCGACAGACGGCCACCGCACGACACTCGACAACTTGGCCATGGGTTCGTCCAAGCCTCCACCGTCCTCCATAACTTCTCGTTTCCAGCGAACCACAAGAACATCGTTGGAAAAACAGAAGGAGGACACAACACTGCCAGCAGAAAGAGGTACTCCTCTTCCCTTATTCGTGCAAACCTTACGTCTCTTCTCACACCGTATTCATCCCATGAAAGAAACTAGTTGAGCGCTTCTTACTGCATCTTCTTCATGATACTAAATGCATAAGGTTTCCTCCCTTTACTATTTCACCTTTGCTAGAGGTCAGTAGCCCGCCTGGATTTCAATTCAGGGTCAGTTGAACCACAATTAAAAGAAGCAGCACCCGTTTAGGTGCGCGGAGCACCTAGTCCGCCTGTTCGCCGGGGAAGCGGCACATCGGTGTCTATCATAGGGGTGTGGGGCGCAGGAGCTGCTAGCGCCTGATATGGAGGTCGGCGGGGCTTGAATGAATGGTCGGGGGGCGGTGCCAAGCACAGCGGTGTGGTGAGGTCGAGGGGAGGGCGCAGGCAGGGGACTAGGCCGGTGGTCGCTGGCGTTTCGAGGAAGATTGTCAACACTGACTGGCTGGAGGTAGATGAAGGTGATCTGCCCGTTCTTTGTACATTGGACGGTGCAAAAAAATGGACTGACCTATTTGTTTTCAGTCGACCGTTATTTTCATAGAATCCTGTAGTAATTTAGTGTGCCATGCATGTTGTAGAGCTATCATATGTCTCCCATCATTTATTTTTCACCGACCTGCTATCTGCTACCTTTACACTGTACTAATTGTGCACACACTTCACCCATACTCACACTATTGTTTTTTTATGCATGGGTATTTCAGACTCTGACGAAGTGTTAATGAATGCAGAAAAGAAAAGACAGAAGTCACTCCAGTGTAATTCGAAGATAAGCACTAAGCGTTTCAGTGCTCTAAAGGGTGCAGTGTCAGAAGTTGGAGACAGTAAACGTAGCTCTGCAGTTGATGATCTCAATTGCCACACACAACCATCCCAGGTGCTTGCTTTAACTTCGTGCTATCAAATGTGGTTGCATGTTGCATATGGTGTCTAGCTTGTATTGCTTCCAATTTGGTTAAATTGCATCTGCTTACTTTACACATTATACCTTTGATAATGACATGCCTTCATGTTTTTGATACATACTACATATGTCTATTAACCATGTTCGTACATCAAACTAAACTCTTTTGTATCCCTCGTCAATCACTTATGATGAGACAGTCACCCCAGTGGGTTACTGTGAGACGCCATACTCGTTTAAAGAGTGCAGTTTCATCCTCCCCACATGATTCTCAAGAAATAGCAAAGCTAAATGAAGATAGTCAACGTATATCTCTAGTTGATGACCGCAATTCCCCCACATCACCATCACAGGTGCTTGCTCTAACTTCGCAGTGTGATATGTGGTTGCATGTTGCATACGGTGTCTAGCTTGTAATGCTTCTAATTAGGGTAAATTGCATCTGCTTAGTTTACACATTATACCTGTGAATATGACATGCCTTCCTATTTTTGGTACACACTACATCTATGTGTTAACCTTGTTCTTACATGAAACTACATCTCTTCTGTATCCTGCATCAATCACTTACGATGAGTCACCTTTATTCGTTGCATATTGCATATTATTTCTAGCCTGTTGCCATGTATTACTTCTAATTTGGTCAAATACATTTGTTAGGGCAACCTTTTAATTTGGCAGAGTGATATTGGTTTCATCTTTCATATGGTTTCTAGCTTGCATTGATTCTAACATGTTCAAGCACCTTGTGCTTAATTTACACTTTATACATCATACATGTCAATATGTCACGCCGTCCTGTTTTTCATACATATTCCATCCTCCTATCATGCGGTTGCCTTACATGAAAGTAGTGTTCGTCAGTATCATGCATCAATGAATTCTGAAGAGCAAATTTTATTCCTTTTTCTTGTGGGTTTGACTTGACAAGGCAAAATCAAGAAAGAGGGAGGAAAATAGTAAGGAAGGCGATGATGGTGGTCCTCTGCAGCAACGTAAATGGAGCATCTGTATCGATTCTCCTTGTACTGATAGTGCATTACAAGGTCCAAGTCTCTGCTCCCCTACTCCACCATCCAAGGTGCTTGCTCTAACTTGGCAGTGTGATATCTGGTTGCATGTTGCATATGGTGTCTAGCTTGTATTGCTCCTAATTAGTGTAAACTGCATGTACTTAGCTTACACATGATATGTGTGAATATGACACGCTTTCCTGTTTTTGGTACATACTATATCTGTCTATCACACCATGTTCTTACATGAAACTACTCTTCTTGTGTATCCTGCATCAGTCACTTATGATGGGACACCTTTAAATTGGCAGTGTGATATTGGTTTGCGTCTTGAATATGATTTCTAGCATGTATTGCGTCTAGTTTGATGAATGCCACCTATGACGAGATAGTTTTAACTTGGCAGAGTGATATTGATTGCACCTTTCATATGGTGTCTAGTTTGTAGTGCTTCTAATTTGTTGAAGTGCCTTCTGCTTAGTTACCACACCATAGGTGTGAATATGTCAAGCCGTCCATTTTTTCATACATATTCCATCCTCATATCATGACTTTGACTTTCATCAGAGTAGTGTTCGTCAGTATCATGCATGAATGAGTTCTGAAGAGCGAATTATATTCCTTTTTCTTGTCGGTTTGACCTCACAATGCAAAATCAATAAAGCTGAAGGAAATTGGCAAGGCATTGGATGATGGTGGTCCTTCCGAGCAACTGAAATGGAGGTTCTCTATAGATTCTACTCCGCCATCCTCCCAACAAGATTCACAAGACAACGCCAAGGCTAGACAGTCAACGTAGTTGTGTAGATGATGAGCACATCTCCCCTACTCCACCATCACAGGCGCTTGCTCTAACTTGGCACTATTATATGTGGTTGCATGTTGCGTATGATGTCTAGCTTGTACTATTGCTTCTAACTTTGTTGAATTGCATCTGCTTACTTTACACATAATGCTTGTGAATATAACATATGTTCCTGTTTCTAGAACATACTATATCTGATCACACGATGTTCTTACATCAGACTACTGTTCTTGCATATCCCGCATCAGTCACTTATGATAAGGCACCTTTAAGTCGCCACTGTGATATTAGTTGTGTCTTGCATATGATTTCTAGCATGTACTGCTTCTAATTTTTTGAAACGCCATACAGTTTGAACTTGGCAGAGTGATATTGGTTGCATCTTTCATATGGTGTCTAGCTTGCAGTGCTTCTAATTTGTTGAAATGCCTTCTGCTTAGTTACCATAGCATAGGTGTGAATATGTCACGCCATCCTGTTTTTCATACATATTCCATCCTCGCATCATGTGTTTTCCTTTCATCCGAGTAGTGTTCGTCAGTATCATGCATGAATGAGTTCTGAAGAGCGAATTTTATTCCTTTTTCTTATCGGTTTGACTTCACAATGCAAAATCATTACAACTGAAGGAAATTAGTCCGGAAGTGGATGATGGTGGTCCTTTGAAGCAACTCAAACAGGGGGTCTCTATAGATTCTACTCCGCCATCCTCCCAACAAGATTCGCAAGACTACACAAGGCTGGACAATCAACATAGTTGTGTAGATGATGAGCACATCTCCCCTACTCCACCATCACAGGTGCTTGCTCTAAGTTGGCACTATTATATGTGGTTGCGTGTTGCGTATGCTGTCTAGCTTGTATTGCTTCTAACTTTGTCGAATTGCATCTGCTTACTTTACACATAATGCGCGTGAATATGACACGTGTTCCTGTTTCTAGAACATACGTGTACTGAGTACATCTCCCCTACTCCACCATCACATGTGCTTTCTCTAACTTGGAACTGTTATATGTGGTTCCGTTTTCCGTATGATGTCTAGTTTGTATTGCTCCTGATTAAGTTGAATTGCATTTGCGTAGCTTACAACTTATACCTGCAACGATCACTTACCCATAAGACACATTTAACTTGGGACTGTGATGTAGGTTGCATCTTGCATTGTCTTCTAGCTTGCACTGCTTCTAATTTCTTGAAATGACACTTACGACGAGACACTCTTTACCTGATAGAGTGACATTGGTTGCATGTTCATATGGTGCCTAGCTTTCATTTCTTCTATTTTTGTTGAAATGCCTTCCACTTACTGTTTTTTCATACATATTTCATCCTCCTATCATACTGTGAATATGAAACACCGTCTTTTTTTGTATATATTCCATCCTCCTATCTTGTGCTTGCCTTACATCAAAGTAGTATTCGTCTGTATCATGCATCAACCAGTTATGCAGAGCTAATTTTATTCATCTTCTTGTGGTTTTGACTTCATAAGGCAATATCAGAAAATAGGAAGGAAAAGAGTAAGTTAGGGGATGTTGGTGGTCCTCCGCACCGATGCAAACAGAGACTCTCTAGATTTGCCACTGCTACTGCTAATGAAGTTGAAGTCCCAAGTCTACATGATGAGTTGATCTCCCGTACTCCACCATCGCAGGTGCTTGATCTAAGTTGACAGTGTGATAATTGGTTTCATGTTGCATATGTTGTCTAGCCTGTATTTCTTCTATTTTTATTAAATTGCACCTGCTGAGTTTATACGTTATACATGTGCATATGACATGGCGTTCTGTGTCTAGAATACACTACATCTATCTATCATACCATGTTCTTACATCAAAGTACTGTTGTTGTGTATCCCGCATCAATCACTCATGATTGGACGCTTTTAACATGCCAGTTTGATAGTGGTTGCATCTTGCATTGATTTCTACGTTGTACTGCTTCTAATTTTTCGAATTGCCACTTATGACAAGACACTTTTAACTTGGCAGAGTAATATTGGTTGCATCTTTCATATGGTGTCTAGCTTGCATTACTTCTATTTTCTTGAAAATCCTTCTGCTTAGTTTACACATCATAGCTGTGAATATGTCATGCCATCATGTTTTTCTTACATATTCCATCCTCATACGGTTGTCTTACATCAAAGTATTGCTTGTCTGTATCATGCATCAATGAGTTCTGAAGAGCGATTTTATTCTTTTGTGTTGTGGGTACGGCTTGACATGGCAAAGTCAAAAAAGAGCAAGAAAAATAATATAGTAGGGAGTGGTGTTACTCGTCAGGAGAAACGAAAAAGGATCTGCCGTCCAGATTCTGCTGGTACTTATAGTGTAGTAGAAGGTCCAAGTCCACCAGCTAAATCTACAAACTCAGTATCACCTGTTCCACCAGCTGCAGCATCCGCTTCAACTGTACCAGCATCTCAACAAGTTACTCGTTCATTTGCTCCAGAACTGGCCAGTTCCCAAGTTGCCTTCACACCTAACACTACTTCTGAAGCACTGCTGACACAACAGGACTTGGCAAGATCGGATGAACCTCATGAGTATCAACACCAAGACGGTACCTGACCGAGTCAAGTTGCAGTTGCATGCTCCTTTATATGTACTCTCACAGTTTGATGTACACTAACACTTTCCATATTCGTTGTTCAACTAGCACCACGGCACAAGAAAAAACAGACATCAGGGATAATGCTTGACAGATTAACAAAATCTAAAGGAGGAATAATGGAGATCCATTTTGAGGCAGGTTTAAAAAGGCCACGTGATGCTACAAAGTCAGTCAAGTTAGTATCAGAGGCAGCCGTTGCCGTTAGGTGTCATGCACATATCCTCCCAACATGGAACCAGTACAGGAATGAGAAAGACAATACCCACTTTAATACCTTCCTTGACCATTTATCCATAAGTAATGTTATTCATCGCAATTAGTAATATTGTCTTGGTCTCTCCCATACTTTCTACTCCCTCCGTTCAGAATTACTTGTCTTGGAAATGGATGTATCTAGAACTAAAATACGTCTAGATCCATCCGTTTGTGCGACAAGTAATTCCAAATGGAGGGAGTAGCTTCCTCCTAATAAGACTCACATTCTTTTTTCAACAGATGAGGTTCAAGTTGGATTTGAAAGATGATGCAATTAAAAAAGCATGCACTCATGTTTTTCAGTCTGAATATCTGTACCGCCTCAGAAAATCTCACTTTGAAGGCAAGGCTAACAATGAAATCGCCCAAACATCTCCACTGGAATATATTACAGATGAAGAATAGGCAGCCCTCGTTAAACACCGGTCTGATCCAAAGTATCAGGTAGGCTATATGTATTTGATCAGACCACATATTCAACTTGTATTTATGTATGTGCCTTACAAGTGTATCTTCTTATAGGCTAATTGTTTGAATGTAGCGACTAGACCTCAAACAGTCTGATCTCTGTGCTCCGGTGTCATCCCTGGATCAGTAATGCTGACACCACACAGTACTCGGAGGATTTATAATAGAGTAGCAATCACACACTTATTACAACGAGTGTCTCAATAGAGAACTTATTACAATAAATATGTCTTAAGGCCATCTAATATCGATAACATCGGAAGGCTTGGAAGATAAGTGAGTCCATCAACTCCAACGACATCACTGAGTATAGAACCACGACCTAAAAACTCCTTAATCATTCTCTGAAAAGTCTGCAACATTAACGTTGCAGCCCGAAACGGGTCAGCACATGGAATATGCTGGCAAAGTACACATAGAGAATAATGGAATGAAACAACTATACTATATGCATATTTGGCTAGTGGAAAGCTCTATGGTTACAGTTTTGCGTCAAGCCAATTTTTCCCTACTACAAAGGAATAAATTTATTTAACTATCATGGTAGTTGTTAAACATTGAGAATGGTTGACAGCATCCTCAATCCCAATTAAACATCATCATTATCAAAAACCCAACAAAATTAATTTAGAGTAACATGTTGAGATTCACATGATAATCCAGGTACTAGATACTCAAGATGTCCATAACCAGGGACACGGCTAATCATGATTAGTTTATTATACTCTACAGAGGTTTGCGCACTTTTCCCCACAAGACTCGATCGCCTCCGTTTGGTTTCTTGCACTACATGGTGTTTGAGAAGACGGATGACCGAGACATAGTCTTTCAGAAGTGCTAGCACCTTACGATGGATAGAACGTTACACCTACTTTCCCCTACATCTGCTATTCTACCCTGTAAGAGTTCGCACAACTTAATCAACTATGCAAGAGCCCATAATGGCTTGTGGCTGCACACGAAAGTTTCTAGTATGAATAATCTCATGATCCCTTTGAGCCTGGGTGGCGGTCCAAAAAGAAACAGGCAATCCTAGAATACCCAGGTACCTCAATCCACCCAGATGTGTGTTTAAGTTGCCACCTTAGATAAACCATTAATTAACAATACTCACATCTGTCATGGATATCACTCACCAAATCCACGTCTAATAGCATAGCTTGGCACAGTAAGCAAACGTAGAAGTAACTCCCAAAGGTTTGATAATAAACAGGCAATAGGTTCTACCTCAATTACTCCCCAAACCCACGGTTTAATTAGATCCTAATCATGCAATGTGTGAGGATTGATCTAATGCAATAAAACTGGGTAGTAGGAGGTATGATCAAAGTGTTACTTGCCTTACTGATGATCCGCGAAACCTAGAGATTCGAAGTAACAGGCGGCGCACTCCGGGTATTCTATCACAGACAAACAAACAAGCATACAATAAGTACTCATCTAATGCACAGGTAAAAGTCAAATAAGAGATATAACCAGAAGGTTCAACTTAAGAACTCCGGTTTGCAAAAAGAATTAAATTGAACGAAGCAACGAAAGTCAAACGGCAAAAGAAAACAACTTCATTCTACTAATCTGGATCTAAGGCAATTTTTACAGTAGCAAAAACTTGTTTAAGTTGGTTAAACGGATAGCGGGTTTCGAGACGAAACTCCAGGCGCTTGAATCGCCTGATTCCAATAAACGAGCGAAAAGTTATACTAAAACGAAAATCGGATCAGAAATCGCGATCAGAAAAATCACGGATTTAATCCGAGAAAAAGAAAAATGACGAACGTTCGCTAGAACGAACGAACGGACGAACGCTCGCTATTTAAATAAATCGTAAAAACTAATCTATTTAAAAAAAATCGAAACTAAAAAAACCGACGAAAAAACCGAACGGTTTTTTTCGAAAAAAATAAAATAAAATAATAAAAAAACAGCGCGGATTTCGAGGCGAGACGGACCTCGGGCGGCGGCGTCCGGCTCCAGCGACGGCGCGGCGGCGGCTGGCGGCGACGGCGGGGCGGCAGCGGCGCGAGCGGGTGGCGGCGGCGCTGCTCGGGCGGGGCTGGGGTTAGGGTTTCGGGGGCGCGGGCGGGCTGGCTTCGGCTGGGCTCCCCCCGTCTTATAAATCCTAGCGGGCCGGAGCCCCGGTCGGACACGGCCCGTAGGCCGGTTCATTTTTTTAAATAATTACGCGTAGAAGAAAAATAAAAAGAAATAATAAACATACTCCAAAAATCCCGAAATAAATTTTCCCCGTCTTCTAAAATCAAGCCGCACAAGGTGAACATTTATTTGGGGCCTAAATGCAATTTTAAAAAACGCACATTTTTCCTAAATTCAAATAAAATAATGAAAAACTCCGAAACAAAATCTTATTTGATTTTATTATTAAATCCTCAATATTTCTTTATTTTGGGAAAGTCATTTTATTCCCTGTCTCATATTTTTGTAATAGAAATAATTGATGATAAAATGATAAAAATCAAATGATCCTATTCTCAAAATTTGAGAAAACTCAAATATGGAAATAAAGAATTTCCCAACTCTCTCCGTGGGTCCTTGAGTTGCGTAGAAATTTCTAGGATCAAACCAAAGGCAAAATAATATATGATATGCAATGATGATCTAATGTATAACATTCCAAATTGAAAATTTGGGATGTTACAAACCTACCCCCCTTAAGATGAATCTCGCCCTCGAGATTCGGATTGGCTAGAAAATAGGTGAGGGTGGTCATTGAGCAAATCTTCCTCTCGTTCCCAGGTGGCTTCATCCTCCGTGTGGTGGCTCCACTGAACTTTGCAAAACTTGATAACCTTGCTGCGAGTGACTCGGCTGGCAAACTCGAGAATCTTAATTGGTTTCTCCTCATAGGTCAAATCGTTATCCAACTGAATTGCTTCCAATGGCACTGTGTCTCTCAAGGGTATGTCAGCCATCTCCGCGTGGCACTTCTTCAACTGAGAAACGTGGAACACATCTTGAACTCCTGACAATTCTTCGGCCAATTCCAACTTGTAGGCCACTTCTCCCACACGCTCCAAAACTCGATATGGTCCTACAAATCGTGGCGCTAACTTTCCTTTAACTCCAAAACGCTTTGTTCCCCAAAGTGGGGATACTCGAAGATAAGCTCTATCTCCAACTTCGTAAACAGTCTCCTTGCGTTTAGAATCTGCATAACTCTTCTGTCTGGACTAAGCTACCTTGAGTCTATCGCGAATCAATTTCACCTTCTGTTCAGACTCTTTAATCAAATCAGGTCCAAACAACTGGCGGTCTCCAACTTCGTCCCACGACAACGGTGTCCTGCACCTCCTTCCGTACAAAGCTTCAAAAGGGGCCATCTTTAAACTGGTTTGGTAGCTGTTGTTGTAAGAGAACTCTGCATATGGCAAATTCTCGTCCCAACTAGATCCGTAATCTAGCGCACAAGCTCTTAGCATATCCTCCAAAATCTGATTGACTCTCTCGGTCTGTCCATCTGTCTGTGGATGAAAAGCTATGCTGAACTCTAGTCTGGTTCCCAAAGTTTCATGCAACTGATTCCAGAACTTTGAGGTAAATTGGGTTCCTCTATCCGATACAATGCTCCTTGGAACTCCATGTAAGCATACAATCCTGGTCATGTATATCTTGGCCAACTTCGCACTGCTATAAGTGGTCTTTACCGAGATGAAATGAGCTACTTTCGTCAATCGATCGACTACAACCCAAATTGAGTCATAGCCTGAACGATTTCTGGGTAATCCCATGATAAAATCCATGCCTAACTTATCCCACTTCCACTCGGGTATCGGCAATGGTTGTAACAATCCTGTTGGCTTTTGATGCTCTGCCTTTACTCTCTGACATACATCACAAACTGCTACATACTCCACTATATCCTTCTTCATTCCGGTCCACCAGAAAATATCTTTCAAATCCAAATACATCTTGGTATTTCCTGGGTGAATCGAATATGGTGAATCGTGTGCCTCTTGCAGAATTAGCTTCCTGATCTCCGGGTCGTTGGGCACATAAACACGGTCTTCAAACCATAGGGTGTCGTGCTCATCCTCACGAAATCCCTTAGCTTTTCCTTTGCTCAGTTTCTCCTTAATAGAGGCAATCTCCTTGTCAGTCTTCTGAGCTTCTCTGATTCTATCCATCAAAGTTGATTGAATCTCCAATGCTGCTACATAGCCTCTCGGAACTATTTCCAAACATAGTTCACGAAGATTTTCGGCTAACTCCCTTGGTATTTCTCCCGTCTTTAGTGTATTGACATGGCTCTTACGGCTCAATGCGTCAGCTACTACATTAGCCTTTCCAGGATGGTAATGCAATCTCATATTATAATCCTTGATGAGCTCCAACCATCTCCTTTGTCTGAGGTTTAACTCCTTCTGTGTGAAGATGTATTTCAAACTCTTATGATCCGTGTACACCTCACAATGATTTCAAATCAGAAAATGTCTCCAAGTCTTCAATGCATGCACTACGGCTGCTAATTCCAAATCATGCGTAGCATAATTCAACTCATGAGGCTTAAGCTGTCTTGAGGCATATGAAACAACTCTCCCTTCCTGCATAAGCACTGCTCCAAGTCCTCGACGTGAAGCATCGCAATACACCTCATAGTCCTTGGTCTGATCTGGTAAAATCAAAACTGGTGAAGTAACCAAGCGTTTCTTCAACTCCTGGAAACTAGCCTCACACTCCTCAGTCCATTTGAACTTGGTATCCTTCTTTAATAACTCCGTCATAGGCTTTGCAATCTTGGAGAAATTCTCAATGAATCTCTGGTAGTATCCTGCGAGTCCAAGAAAACTTCGTATCTCTCCAACCGTGGTTGGTGCTTCCCACTTGGTCACGGTATCAACTTTAGTGGGATCAACTGTTATTCCTTCTCCGGATATAACATGTCCGAGGAATCCTACTTCCTTCAACCAAAACTCACATTTGCTGAACTTGGCATACAACTGATGTTCTCTGAGCTTACCAAGTACCAAACGCAAATGCTCTTTATGCTCCTCTTCATTTTTCGAGTAAACCAGGATACCATCAATGAACACCACGACGAACTTATCCAAGAACTCCATAAACACTTTGTTCATCATGTTCATAAAATAGGCAGGTGCGTTAGTCAGACCAAATGACATAACGGTATACTCGTGCAGCCCATACCTGGTGGTAAAAGCTGTCTTAGGTATATCCTATTCTCGAATCTTCAACTGGTGGTATCCTGATCGCAGATCGATCTTGGAAAATACCTTAGCTCCTTGCAATCGATCAAACAGATCATTGATCATTGGTAGTGGGTACTTGTTCTTGATGGTTACTTCATTCAATCCTCAATGATCAACAACCATCCTTAATGATCCATCCTTCTTTTCCACTAGAAGTACTGGCGATCCCCAAGGCAAAGAACTTGGGCGAATATATCCCTTATCCAGTAACTCCTTAATCTGCTTCCTAATTTCCACCAAATCCTTTGCAGGCATCCTGTATGGTATCTTTGATATTGGCCCTGTGCCTGGCAATAGCTCAATCAAAAACTCAATATCTCTATCCGGTGGCATGCCTGGCAACTCTTCTGGAAATACTTCAGGGAAATCCCTTACCACTGGTACTTCCTCCTGTACAACTCCTATTAAACAATTTACTTGAGTCCCTTTTGGCACATGCCGGGATACATACTTGATCCTTCTCCCTTCTGGGGTGGTAAGCAAAATTGACTTACTGGCGCAATCGATGTTTCCTCCATACATCGACAGCCAATCCATACCCAGAATTACATCCAATCCTTGTGATTCCAAAATGATCAAATCCGAGGGAAACACATGCCTACCTATACTCAATGGCACTTGAAAACATCCTTGACTGGCCATATACTCCGCTCCCGGTGAGCTTACTAGCATAGGTGTTCTAAGAACCTTAGTGGGCAGGTTATACTTATCCACAAATCCCCTTGATATGTATGAATGCGATGCACCAGTATCAAAAAGAACGAGTGCAGTAAATGACTTAACCAAAAACTTACCGATTACGGCATCCGTCTACTCTTCAACCTCCTCCATGTTAACGTGGTTCACCTGTCCCCTGTTGAAAGGGTTCGGCTTCTTCCCAGAACTTCCATTGCCATTTTGGCCTTCAGGACATTCATTGGCATAATGTCCGGTCTTCTGACACTTAAAGCAAGTGACTTGGCTCAGGTCCTTCTTGGCTGGGGTTGATGGGTTGGTGCGATTCTGGCCATTGCTTCCTCCATTGCCATTACCATTCTTGGTGCCATTGTGATTGTGCGAGCTACCTCCTCCATGGGTATGCTGAAAATGTCCTCCCGATCTAGGGGTAAAACGTGGCTTCTGCTGAGCTCCTGAATTGTACTTTCCTTGTCCATACTTCCTCTTGTAGTTCTCAATTTGCTGCTGCTTGCCTTCAATCATAAGAGCACGGTCTACCAACTCCTGGTAGTTGTTGAAGGTTGCTACCATCAACTGCATGCTCAACTCATCATTCAGTCCTTTCAGAAACTTCTCCTGCTTAGTTGCATCTGTAGCAACGTCATCTGGGGCATAACATGCTAACTTACTAAAGTCCTCCACATACTGGCCAACTGTCCGTCCTCCCTGGCGCAAGTTGCGAAACCCACGCTTCTTCATGGCCATAGCTCCTACTGAAACATGGGCAGTACGAAAAGCCTGCTAAAACTGGTCCCATGTGACAGTGTCGACAGGGAAAGTGGCTGTGAAATTCTCCCACCATGATGCTGCGGGTCCTTCAAGCTGATGTGCGGCAAACTTTACCTTCTCCGCATCTGTGCATCCTGCTGTGGTCAACTCTCTAGCTGTCTTGCGGAGCCAATCGTCTGCCACTATTGGCTCGGTGCTACTGGAAAACACCGGCGGATTCAGCCTAAGAACACGGGCTAAGTGATCAACAGGTGGTGGTGGTGGTGGTGGGTTGTTGTTGTTCCCCTGATTCTGATTCTGGACTAGCAACTGCATCAATGTGTTCTGCTGCTGGATCAACTGGGTGAGCTCCGGTGGAAAGGTAAATCCGGGGTCACGTCTCGGAGGCATCTGAGGGTTTAGAAAAGATGAGAGTTAAGAATAGAGGGGGTCTAAAGAGAAAACACTACCCATATGCACATGAGGCAAAAGCAAACAATTCACTTCATTCAATCAAACAAGGGCATACAATCGATCTGACTATCGCAAAAGTGCTCGGACTATTGTATTTACATGGTGGACTACTACTACTGATGAGGTGGTCTACTAGAAATATTCTTTGGTTGTAGACTCCATGATATCTGCTCCGGCTTCATCAACATAGTCATCATCGCTATCATCTGGATCCGAGTCGGTGTCGTCGATGATGATGTAGTCTTCCAGGCTAATCTCCTTGGGTTCTTCGTCTTCATCTACTGGTGTAGGGCCTCCCATAAATATTGCTAGCTTCATTGTTAGATCGGCATTCGTATCCACTAGTACTTCTATTCCCTCTTCATAATCTTCACGTGTAGCCTTGAGTTCTTCCTCCAGTTCCTTGATTCTTATCTTAGCCTTCTTCAGATCTATCATGTCGGCGCACATCTGATTCTCCTGTCGTTGAATGTGTTGGTTTAATTCCTGGATAAAAGCTGCAGTTGATCTATCCTTTCTGGTGCTGATCATCTCCCAGTGCTCATCTCTGTGCCCACAAATCTGGTAGATAGTATCCTTGAGATCATTGCGGTAGACTTCTCCAATGCGTCCCATGGCGATGTGTGCTGCCATGCTCTTTCCTAGACTCCAAGTTGGTGCATCAAATGAAAACTCTATGGGCTCAGTGACTGGCATGAACGTCCTTCCTGGAACTTGAACTTGAATCATCTAGCGCTCTTCTTCAGGTAAAGTGGCGTTGTAGGTTCCGATGAAGCTTGGTACTCCTATGTTAAGGTATCTAGTGACTTCCTTCAAGTGACGTCCAAAAGGTGTATCGTCATCCGGTTGCGTGAACTTATTCTTTGCATCCACCATCCTAAAGAGTAGAAAAGATGAGAGGTCAGAAAAGAAGAGAATGAATAGTGATCTAGGTCTTTAGCTTAGTGGTCGTGTCCTACAGTCAGCGTGTGCTCTGATACCATCTCTGTAGTGACCAGACCTTAAACAGTCTGATCTCTGTGCTCTGGTGTCATCCCTGGATCAGTAATGCTGACACCACACAATACTCAGAGGATTTATAACAGAGTAGCAATCACACACTTATTACAACGAGTGTCTCAATAGAGAACTTATTACAATAAATATGGCTTAAGGCCATCTAATATCGATAACAGCGGAAGGCTTGGAAGATAAGTGAGTCCATCAACTCCAACAGCATCACTGAGTATAGAACCACGACCTAAAAACTCCTTAATCATCGTCTGAAAAGTCTGCAACATTAACGTTGCAGCCCGAAACGGGTCAGCACATGGAATATGCTGGCAAAGTAACACATAGAGAATAATGGAATGAAACAACTATACTATATGCATATTTGGCTGGTGGAAAGCTCTATGGTTACAGTTTTGCGTAAAGCCAATTTTTCCCTACTACAAAGGAATAAATTTATTTAACTATCATGGTAGTTGTTAAACATTGAGAATGGTTGACAGCATCCTCAATCCCAATTAAACATCATCATTATCAAAAACCCAACAAAATTAATTTAGAGTAACATGTTGAGATTCACATGGTAATCCAGGTACTAGATACTCAAGATGTCCATAAACGGGGACACGGCTAATCATGATTAGTTTATTACACTCTACAGAGGTTTGCGCACTTTTCCCCACAAGACTCGATCGACTCCGTTTGGTTTCTCGCACTACATGGTGTTTGAGAAGACGAATGACCGAGACATAGTCTTTCAGAAGCGCTAGCACCTTACGATGGATAGACCATTACACCTACTTTCCCCTACATCTGCTAGTCTACCCTGTAAGAGTTCGCACGACTTAATCAACTATGCCAGAGCCCATAATGGCTTGTGGCTGCACACTGAAGTTTCTAGTATGAATAATCTCATGATCCCTGTGAGCCTGGGTGGCGGTCCAAAAAGAAATAGGCAATCTTGGAATACCCCGGTACCTCAATCCACCCAGATGTGTGTTTAAGTTGCCACCTTAGATAAACCATTAATTAACAATACTCACATCTGTCATGGATATCACTCACCTAATCCACGTCTACTAGCATAGCTTGGCACAGTAAGCAAACGTAGAAGTAACTCCCAAAGGTTTGATAATAAACAGGTAATAGGTTCTACCTCAACTACTCCCCAAACCCACAATTTAATTAGATCCTTATCATGCAATGTGTGAGGATTGATCTAATGCAATAAAACTGGGTAGTAGGAGGTATGATCAAAGTGTTACTTGCCTTGCTGATGATCCGCGAAACCTAGAGATTCGAAGTAACAGGCGGCGCACTCCGGGTATTCTATCACAGACAAACAAACAAGCATACAATAAGTACTCATCTAATGCACAGGTAAAAGTCAAATAAGAGATATAACCAGAAGGTTCAACTTAAGAACTCCAGTTTGCAAAAAGAATCAAATCGAACGAACCAACGAAAGTCAAATGCCGAAAGAAAACAACTTCGTTCTACTAATCTGGATCTAAGGCAATTTTTACAGTAGCAAAAACTTGTTTAAGTTGGTTAAACGGATAGAGGGTTTCGAGACAAAACTCCAGGCGCTTGAATCGCCTGATTCCGATAAACGAGCGAAAAGTTATACTAAAACGACAATCGGATCAGAAATCGCGATCAGAAAAATCGCGGATTTAATCCGAGAAAAAGAAAAACGACGAACGTTCGCTAGAACGAACGAACGGACGAACGCTCGCTATTTAAATAAATCGGAAAAACCGGTCTATTTAAAAAAACCAAAACTAAAAAAACTGATAAAAAACCGACGGAAAAACCGAACGGTTTTTTTCGAAAAAAATAAAATAAAATATAAGAACGGCGCGGATTTCAAGGTGAGACGAACCTCGGGCGGCGGGTCGGCGAGGCGGCGACGGCGCGAGCGGGCGGCGGCGGCGCGACTCGGGCGGGGCTGGGGTTAGGGTTTCGGGGGCACGGGCGGGCTGGCTTCGGCTGGGCTCCCCCCGGCTTATAAAGCCTAGCGGGCCGGAGTCCCGGTCGGACAGGGCCCATAGGTCGGTTCGTTTTTTTAAAAAAAATACGCGCAGAAGAAAAATAAAAAGAAATACTAAACGGACTCCAAAAATCCCGAAATAAATTTTCCCGGGCTTCTAAAATCAAGCCGCACAAGGTGAACATTTATTTAGGGCCTAAGTGCAATTTTGAAAAACGCACATTTTTCCTAAATTCAAATAAAATAACGAAAAACTCCGAAACAAAATCTTATTTGATTTTATTATTAAATCCTCAATATTTCTTTATTTTGGGAAAGTCATTTTATTCCCTCTCTCATATTTTTGTAATAGAAATAATTGATGATAAAATAATAAAAATCAAATGATCCTATTCTCAAAATTTGAGAAAACTCAAATATGAAAATAAAGAATTTCCCAACTCTCTCCGTGGGTCCTTGAGTTGCGTAGAAATTTCTAGGATCAAACCAAAGGCAAAATAATATATGATATACAATGATGATCTAATGTATAACATTCCAAATTGAAAATTTGGGATGTTACATTGAAGAACAAGATCGACCGTTCTAAAGTGAAATTCCAACTGACAACAAGATCTCGTAGCTATATTGCACACTGCGAGGCTCTTGTAAATAGCTGCTACTTTCTTGTTTTTTCTGTGCCATATTATCGTATCTATATTGACTTGTTCCAAATACAGAGGAAAGCCTGTGTGGACCAAAAAGAACCTAAACCGAATGCAGTGCAAATCTTCAAGGATTGCCACACCAGCAAGATGAAGGGCATGAGCACACCAGTTCAAGCCGCTGTTGTAAGTCCTTACTCCTCCTGCCTTTGAACTGATTGGTACTGTGATGTGTTCATTTAACTACTTGGTTTGCAGCCAATGTCAGTTACTCTGTTCACTTTTATACACAGTTGTCTTAATGTATCATTTCACCTTACATGGTTTAAAAGAGATGAAGGATATTCTTTTGGTCTTGATCTGTAATCTAGTTGTTATGTTCACGTGCGCACACAATGATAAAATAGCTTGTTTGTTTTATATCCGTTTGCCCATGATATGAATGATGTCATACTATGTTCATCCTACTTTAAACCATGTCTCTTTATCCTTAGATGTCAACGAATGTGAGGAAATAGACAATACAGTAGGCATGCTACATGGACATATGTTCCGAAAGTGATTTTATTATGTAGTTGGCACTACAATACATGCTAATGTATTATAGTAGTTCACCAAAATAAGTTATGTATAAACGTGTAACCTACTTTGTTTGTTTTTGTCTCATTAGTAACTTATCTGGTAGACAAATCTACAAGTTCAAACTTTCAGGAAGCTATGGAACAAATGATTGAACAGCCACAACCACCTGAAGGTGACGAGGCTACCACACGCACAATGTCACCTCTTGCTGAAGTGCGTCAGTATCTCTCCACTAACAGTGCAAAAAGCACCTTCCTGCGTAATTCTGGGTTGGTTGTCAAGGTAACCTCGTCCAAATCACCGACTGAACAAAATCTTCCTGCTAGACAGAGTGGTATATTTGTGCTCCAGACACATGTCCAATCCCTAATGGACGTCATTTTGGAAACAAGAATAGTGGTTGAAAAATGTCGTCAAGATATGAATGGTTTTGAAACCAGACTATTAGACATTCGCTTCGTTGTTCAAGAGCAATGGCGGAAAAAGGTGAAGATCGTGCTGCTCCATCAGATTATACAGCCTGAAACATTAGCACTCAGGTCAAATGATCTGTGCTTCTATACATCTGATGGTGCTTTTATCTGCAAGGACTGTAAACTTTATGCCATCAGGCCTTTTGTTGTATGGTTGGAATTTATTTTGTTGTGATACATCATTTATGATGCTGCCAAAGGCTGCAGTAATTACGACACTTATTTTGTATAGTGTAGGTTTATCTTAGTAATGTATTCGACCGAAAGCTTCGTAGGAGCCCAACATGCCAACATTCGTCGGGCCCATTCCAATTGGGCTAAAATGCTATGGGCCGAAATTTGCATGTAGCCCACTAAAAATATCTGGGCCTAAATCAGCATAAGCTTTCATATTTTTCTGGTAGGCCTGTGCCCATCGTGGGTGTCGGTGTCAAAACGCCGGATCTCGGGTAGGGGTCCCGAATTGTGCGTCTAGGCCGGATGGTAACAGGAGGCAAGGAACACGATGTTTTACCCAGGTTCGGGCCCTCTTGATGGAGGTAAAACCCTACGTCCTGCTTGATTAATATTGATGATATGGGTAGGACAAGAGTAGATCTACCACGAGATCGAGGAGGCTAAACCCTAAAAGCTAGCCTATGGTATGATTGTTGTATGATGAAGTTGTCCTACGGACTAAAACCCACTGGTTTATATAGACACCGGAGAGGGTTAGGGTTACACAAAGTCAGTTACAATGGTAGGAGATCTAAATATCCGCATTGCCAAGCTTGCCTTCCACGCCAAGGAAAGTCCCATCCGGACATGGGACGAAGTCTTCAATCTTGTATCTTCATAGTCCTGGAGTCGGCTGAAGGTATAGTCCGGCTACCCGGACACCCCCTCATCCAGGACTCCCTCAGTAGCCCCCGAACCAGGCTTCAATGACGACGAGTCCGGCGCGCAGATTGTCTTCGGCATTGCAAGGCGGGTTCTTCTCCAAATTCCGTGTACCTGCTGAATAATGTCCGATTTTCGTAATGTAGCGCACCTTGGCTTCCACGCCCAATAATGGTCGTCTTCCACGTGTTAAACAAATGCAAAAAGTCAGGGTGTTTTTACATTCACACCCCTAGCTGCATAAACGAGCCGCCTATTTAATGCGATGGGGATTCAAATCCAAACCACACCTTCTCCTCTCCGCGAGTAATCATCAGAGCGCCTCCAGCAAAGGTCCATTCCAACATGGCTAGCCGTCGCAGCTCCTCCTCTCGCCCTTCCAGTCCTAAACCTGGGGACTAGGAGAGGTGCTCCATCCTGCACAGCGAGCTAGTATCGCTTCAGGCCAAAGGATTTCTCCCTCAGGCCTATATGGTCCCGGTCCGAGCCGGACTCACCACCTATAATGGCGGAGAGCAAGCGGAGAGCACCCCCAATCCCTCCAAAGGAGAGCGGGTGTGCCTTGTCCCTTATCTAGTAAGAGGACTTGGATTTCCAATTCATCCATTTCTCCGTGGGCTTCTGGAGTTCTACGGCCTCCATCTGCACAATCTCACGCCCGCCTCTATATTGCATATCGCGGGCTTCGTCGCCCTTTGCGAGCTATTCTTGGGTGTTGAGGCTCATTTCGCGCCGTGGAAGAGGTTATTCTGCCTGGTGCCCCGCTCTCAAGAGGGGTCTATATATCAAGTGGGCGGAGCCGAAGTGTGGCGTATCGCCGGGACCGGATATCTATCGGAACCCCAAAGAAGGCATCCGAGGACTGGCCTTCGGAATGGTTTTATATAGATGATGTCCCGCTGCCAGATCCTATCCGGGCCGGTCTTCCCGAATACAACAGTGCTCCCCTAAAGAATGCCTAAGCTGGCGTCCTCGGAGCTCTCAGAGAGAAGGCGACAGGGACATCCTTCACCTGATGAGTCGGATAAGACTATTGGCTCATTCCGGACTAACCATGATTGAGGTCATGGCCGCATGCATTATGTGGGGGGTGCAGCCGCTTCAATATAGAGGCCACCCCATGTGGGATTTTAACGGGGAGGATGACGCCACCCGTTACGGTCGTAAGGGGCCAGCCTCAGCTGCCGCTCTAGTAAAGATCTTATCCTCTTTGTACAAGGGAGAAGAGGAGGAATTCCTCCACGTCAACCCACAGGGCGGATTTTCTATGTACAACCCTCCGAGTTGGGTAAGTGGACAATTGTGCTTGCGCATCCATTTTATATTCCCATGATTAAAGATGTGGTCTTCCGATTTCAATGCAGGAACTGCGTCAGGAAGTAAAGGATATAAACAGCCATCCCCCACAGCCCGAGGATCTAGAACGGTCCCTTGATCCGGACTCCGAAGAGGATCCGGACATATTGGTGGAGCTGATTGACGGGGTGTTTTATCAGCTAAGCAAGGACAATACCTTGGTGGCCATTACGGCTGATTACCCAGGGTTAATCCCGGCCTCCCAGGTAACAGAGAGCGGAGTCTCATCCCCTTGAGAAGGAACCCATTCTCACACATTTCAGTTTTTCTGACAACGATCATGTTTTGCAGGGGAGGTTTCCGAGGCGGGAGGCCGAACCTGCGGCAGCTAGCCAACGAGGGGCCGCAGGGCCCCGTGGGGTAAAAAGGAATGTAGTCCGGACTGAGACGCCGGCGCAAAGGTATAGCGCACCCACTTTTTCCCTGGTGTTATTCCTTCAGGGCATATTAACGTTCCTGCTGTCTTCAGGACGAAGAGACCTCGCCGGACTACATCCGGAGAGGTTGCCAATCGTGCCTCCACCAGCCAGGCTCCAACACCTGGCCCGGAAGCGGAAGCGAACACAAGGCGCGCACCGGACGCTCCTCCGACAGAGGATGCGGACAGGCTGTCTGCCACCAATTCCAAGGTGGAGAGTGCCATGAACCACAGGCGTCGCCGGACAGTTCTTCGCGACGCTTGTTTCTCCCAAGAGGCATTAAATTCCTTCAATTCGGGAGATGCGTATCTCCGTGCCGCTCAAAATGGTTTAGCCAGAACCATGGAGCAATATGTAAAAGACATACGGGTAAGAAAATTTTGGTAAATATATATATATATATATATATATATATATATATATATATATATATATATATATATACTAGTAGCCCCCGAGACTTGAAACAGTTAGGGTAACTGATTTAAGGATCATTTGTGATGCAGGTTCTTACAGAGAAGAATACCGTACTGTCCTAGGAGCTGGAAGAGTGCAAAGCCCAACTGGAGGCCGCACTAGCCGCGGCAGGGGAGCCCATAGAGACCCCCTCTGGTAAGATATACTTCGAAAGATTAGTATCTTGCGAAGTGCGGCGTGGGTGCAAATCTGACAAATCATATTGCAGATGGCGCCGGACTAGATCCGGAGAGGCAACAACTCTTGCGCCGGCTAAAGGCTGGTGAGAGTATGTTGACAAGGGTGAGGCGGGAGAAGAATGATCTTCAGGATGCCAACACCAAGCTGGACGTTGAACTTAAAGATGTTCGTGGCCAGCTGTCGGACTCTACTAAGGAGAATCAGCGGCTTCGACGCGGCATATTTAGTAAGTGCTTAAGCGAATCTTTGAAGGAAAAGAGTTCGGCGAGGAAGTCGACTAACAGTGTAATGTCTGTAGGTATGCTAACGGGTCGTCCCGCAGAGGAGATGCCCGGTTCTACAGGTGACCTTCTTCCCGAGCTCTCGCAACTGCACGAGCGAGTTCGGCAGGCGATGCGAGGCGTTGCCCAAGCCTTATGGCCTTCCCACTCCATGCCCGAGGGCCTTGGAGAGCTTTCGGAGAAGCTTAAGGGAGCTCGGCGGCGCTTCCGGTTGTGGAAGATATCGGCCTGCCGACAAGGCACTAGGGAGGCCTGGGCCATGGTGAAGACGCGGTACACGAAGTCTGACCCAAACCACATGGCCGAGGTCGGACCTGTGGGGCCTGACGGGAAGGAGATCCCTGTAAGCTTAGTGTACGGCCAAGTAGAATTGGCCGCCAAGTATTCCCAGCAGGACTGTAAGTTAGACAGCCTGTTAGATGGTATTGAAGAGGAATACAATCAGTCAGAGTGACTATGTAATTTTTAATTGACATGTGTAATGCCTTCTAGCCGGATTGTAGATCGTTTGTCGTTGCCGACCTTTTCGCTTCAACCTCAGCACCTGACGGTCCGGAGTGTGTCCGAATACCCTACCGGTTATGTAAGAACCGGGGTATGCATGGAGACCAGGCGTAGGGGTCATTAGTGCTTTATCAAACAAGTGCCCAACTAGTTATGTTATATTACATGGTTAGTAAGAAACATCTTCCAGAGAGAATAGTTCCGTTAGGGGTTCCTTTCTCTGGGAGGCATGCCCTAAAGTGCATGTCCGGACTGCAAACACAGGAAAATCATCTGGGGGCATATATATAAATAAGTAAAAAGGTCATCTTTTAGTTCACCGACCGAATATTCCCTTAAGAACGCTAGCTTTCAGCTTCACCCAGTCTGAGGTACACATCCGGCTGATCCGGCAGTAACAATCGTAGAGGTGCTCCCTTTACCACCTAGCCGAACAATCGGGAACGTAGGGGTAAACACAGGAGCCAGGCAACCCAGCTTGGCCAAAACTTAAGTCATATCGATGCATATAATGGTGAAGAAAAGGTACATGCAGAAGTTTGACACATGTGGTAGGCATGAAGCCCGTATAAGTAAGCTTCTGTTAAAGAAGCCCACAGGTTTAAGGAGCGCGAGTAGCACGTCACTTGAGGAGCCTTTAAGGGCTATAAAATAAAAAGGGGGGAGGAGAGAAATGTAAGACAGAGAATGTAAAAAATGGACAGAGGAAGGAGACAAACACAGAGTCCAGCGCTAGGCATAGAATCTTCGGAGACGGGCTGCGTTCCATGGGTTCGGCTCGAGTCGGTTATCCGACGCATCTCGCAGGTGGTATGCTCCACCAGTCAGGACTTGGTCGATTATGAAGGGACCTTCCCACTTGGGCTTCATCTTGTCCTTTTTCTTGTCCGGCAGGCGTAGAACTAATTCGCCAACGTTGTAGTTTTTGGCCCGCACTTCTCTGCTTTGATATCTTCGAGCCTGCTGTTGATAGAATGCGGAACGGGCTTTTGCCACGTCGCGCTCCTCCTCTAAGGCGTCCAAACTGTCCTACCGATCAAGCTCGGCTTCCCTTTCTTCGTACATATGCACTCGAGGTGAGTCATGAATTATGTCGCAGGGCAAGACTGCCTCTGCGCCGTACACCATAAAAAATGGTGTGTATCCGGTGGTGCGATTCGGCGTGGTCCGCAGCCCCCAGAGTACGGAGTCGAGCTCCTCTACCCAGTGCATGTTAGATTCCTTGAGGGACCACACTAATATGGGTTTGATGCCGCTCATGATGAGACCATTTGCACGTTCGACCTGACCGTTAGTTTGTGGGTGATAGACGGAAGCATAATCGAGCTTGATGCCCATGTTTTTGCACCAGAGTTTTACCTCATCGGCCATAAAGTTCGTGCCATTATCGGTGATGATGCTGTGGGGGACGCCATAACGGTGTACGACCCCGGATATAAAGTCTATCACAGGTCGGGATTCGGCCGTCTTAACAAGCTTGGCTTCTATCCATTTGGTGAACTTATCCACCATGACCAGTAAGTATTTTTTTCTTGTGGGTTCCGCCTTTAAGGGGTCCCACCATGTCAAGCCCCCACACCGCGAAAGGCCAAGTGATGGGGATAGTTTGGAGGGCGGTGGGTGGCATATGGCTTTGGTTTGCAAAAAGCTGGCAACCGGCGCATCGTTGGACCAAGTCCTGAGCGTCCGCTCGGGCCGTCGGCCAATAAAATCCTGTACGGAAAGCCTTGCTTACAAGGGACCGGGCTGCGGCGTGATGGCCACCGAGTCCGGCATGAATGTTCCGCCCTTCCTCTTCGGAGATGCACCTTTGAAGGACTCCGGTAGTGCTTTTCTTATAAAGTTCTCCCTCATGGACTTTATAGGCTTTAGATCGCCGCACTATACAGCGTGCCTTGTTTTGGTCCTCTGGGAGTTCCTGCCTAGTAAGGTAGGCTAGGAATGGCTCTGTCCACGGGGCGATAACGGCCATTAGTACGTGGGTTGAGGTTGTGATTTCATTGGCAGAGCCTCCGATTATGTCAGATTGTTCAGCGTCGGACAGTGCGGTTGGGTCCGGGCTAATATTGCCATGTTCCCCTTCCCATACTACAGATGGCTTGAACAACCTTTCCAGGAAGATGTTGGGGGGGATCGCATCGCGTTTTTCGCCGATGCGTGCCAGGACGTCTGTCGCCTGATTGTTTTCTCGGGCTATATGGTGAAATTCGAGCCCCTCAAACCGAGCTGACATTTTGAGGACGGCGTTGCAGTAAGCTGCAATTTTTGGATCCTTGGGATCGAAGTCTCCATTTATTTGGGATATCACGAGGTTCGAATCCCCACGCACCTCTAGGCGTTGGATGCCCATGGATATTGCCATCCTGAGACCATGTAAAAGGGCCTCGTATTCGGCTGCATTGTTGGAGTCCATGTACATAATCTGGAGTACATATTGAACTGTGTCTCCTGTGGGGGACGTCAAAACGACACCGGCCCCAAGTCCAGCCAACATTTTGGAACCGTCGAAGTGCATGATCCAGTTTGAATATGTGTCGTACTCTTTAGGGAGTTCGGCCTCCGTCCATTCTGCGACGAAGTCGGCCAAAACTTGCGACTTGATAGCTCGTCGTGGCCTTTAAGTTATGTCGAATGGGAGGAGCTCGATGAACCATTTTACAATCCAGCCCGTTGCGTCACGGTTGTTTATAATATCGTTGAGTGGTACTTCCGATGCTACTGTGATTGAACACTCTTGAAAGTAGTGTCATAGCTTCCGGGGTGCCATGAATACCGCATATGCAATCTTTTGATAATGTGGGTACCGTGATTTGCATGGGGTGAGGACAGTGGACACATAGTAAACCGGCTTTTGAAGGGGGAATTTGTGTCCATCCATTTCCCTATCGACGACAAGTACTGCGCTGACAACTTGACGGGTTGCTGCAATGTACAATAGCATTGGTTCGCCGATGTTTGGCGCGGCCAGGACGGGGTTTGTTGCCAATATGGCTTTTATTTCCTCGGGTCCGGCCGTGGCGGCATCTGTCCACTCGAAGTGTTCGGTGCGCCGAAGGAGGCGATAGAGGGGTAGCGCCTTTTCTCCCAACCGGGAGATAATGCGGCTTAGAGCCACCACGCATCTGGTTAATTTTTGTATTTGTTTGAGGTCCTTTGGGATATCCAATTGTGATAAAGCTCGGATCTTGGCTGGATTTGCTTCGATTCCTCTACCGGATACAATGAAGCCCAAGAGCTTTCCGGCTGGAACACCGAAAATGCATTTTTCCGGATTTAGCTTGATGTCATATGCTTGGAGGTTGTCAAATGTAAGCCTCAAGTCGTCTACTAGAGATTCGACATGTTTTGTTTTTACGACCACATCATCCACGTATGCCTCTACTGTTTTGCCGACCTGGTTTGCCAGACATGTCTGAATCATGCGCTGATATGTTGCGCCGGCGTTTTTGAGCCCGAAAGGCATTGTGTTGAAGCATAATGGGCCGTATGGGGTGATGAATGCTGTTGCGGCTTGGTCTGACTCGGCCATCTTGATTTGATGGTAACCGGAGTATGCATCGAGGAAGCACAACGAATCGTGTCCTGAAGTGGCATCGATAATTTGATCAATGCGGGGGAGGGGGAAGGGATCCTTTGGGCAAGCCTTGTTAAGGTCTTTGAAGTCAATGCACAGGCCCCAGGATTTGTCCTTCTTTGGTACCATCACCAAGTTTGCTAGCCAGTCCGGATGTTTTATATCTCTGATGAATCCGGCCTCCAATAGTTTGGCTAGCTCCTCTCCCATTGCCTGTCTCTTGGGCTCAGAGAAACGCCGAAGGGCTTGTTGGACAGGTTTGAATCCTTTTAGGATATTTAAGCTGTGTTCGGCCAGCCTGCGTGGGATTCCTGGCATGTCTGAAGGGTGCCAGGCAAAAATGTCCCAGTTCTCCCGTAGGAATTCTCGCAGTGCGGCGTCTACATCGGGGTTTAATCGTGCCCCGATGGAAGCTGTTTTATTGGGGTCCATTGGATGGACCTGGAATTTGACTATTTCATCCGTTGGTTTAAAAGAGGTGGACTTGGATCTTCTGTCGAGTATCACATCATCCCTGTTTACCGTGGAGCGCAGCATAGTCAGTTCCTCAGCCGCTAGGGCTTCGGACAGTGCCTCAAGGGCCAATGCCTGTCTTGTTTTCGGCGCGGAGTGCTATGTCCGGATCACTAGCGAGAGTGATGATTCCGTTCGGCCCGGGCATCTTGAGCTTCATGTACCGTAATGGGGTATTGCTTGGAAGATTGTAAATGCTTCTCGCCCCAGCAGAGCGTGGTATCCGCTACTGAACGGGACCACTTGGAATGTGACCTCTTCGGACCTATAATTATCCGGCGTGCCGAACACCACATCTAGTGTGATTTTTCCTGCACAGCGCGCTTCCTGACTGGGGATTATTCCTCTAAAGGTTGTGCTGCTTCGCTCAATGCGGTTCCAATCTATTTCCATTTTTTGAAGGGTTTCCTCATAAATGAGGTTCAATCCGCTGCCTCCGTCCATGAGTACCTTGGTGAGGCGAAAGCCGTCCACTATAGGACTGAGTACCAATGTGGCTGGTGCTCGAGCTGTTTGGAATTTAGGTTCATCACTGGCATTAAAAGTAATAGCCGTGTCACTCCATGGGTTTATTGTTGCTACTTGATAGACTTCGGCGAGGCTGCGGAGTGTTCTTTTTCGCATATTATTTGATGCGAAAGTCTCGAAGACTGTTAATACTGTACTGGAGTACCTGAGGTGGCTTTCTGCGGCCTCCGGAATTAGGAGATCTTCGCCCCTTTTGGCCACCTGCCGGGGTATCCAACATGCTCTGAGGCTATGAGTTGGTGTGGCGTCCTCTGTACTATGAATTTTACAGGGTCCCTTAAGCCATCCCTCCAGTACGGTTCCATGCCCTGTAGAGGGTTTTGGTTTTTTGGTTTTTAACCCGGGTGTCTGATGATGATGCACCCTTTTATTTCGGACGAGGTTTCTATTCAGGGCCGGATTGTCCCAAAATTTAGTTTCGGTTTTCCAGGCGCTTTCCATCGCACAATACTTTTGTACTATGGACGCCAAGTCAGCGAAGCGTGTAAGATCACGACAACCTGTGGCATTGAGGATTCCCTTGTCCATGCAATTATTGCAGAAGATTGAGATTGCGTCTTCCTCGCGGCAGTCCTTTATCATGTTCATAGCCAGGAGGAACCTTGCCTAGTAATGATGTACTGTTTCTTCGGGCTTTTACCTGATTTGGTATAGATCGCTTATGTTAAGGTGGGTGGGTGGAATTAAGTCCGGAACTTCACCCATCTAAGACTCAGAGGCCAAGGAGTTTCCGAACTCTGAAGTTTGGATTCTTGGATGTTGTCCAGTGAATCTAGCCCGTTGCCTGATTCTAAGTTCAGGTCTTGAGTTACATCCTCCCCTCCGCGGGTATCCGGCTTGGAGGGATCGGGAATCCGGACGTAGCTAGTCCTTAAGATAGATGAAGAGTCGCCGCACTGTGCCTCTACCACGGCAACGTGATGGGTGACTTGGGGAGAATTAATTTCTCTTAGATCGGGTTTAAGCCCAATCTGGTCATAATCCATAGTGACCCCCAAGGCGGCGATGTGATCCAAGAGCTCGTTTACGGAAGAGAGTTCCATTGGATCTAACTGCTCGACGAGTTCCAAGCTGACGTGAAGATTGCTTTTGATGACCCGAGAGGTCACCGTCGGTGCAACGGCCGAACAGGCGGTCATGAGAAAACCGCCTAGCCGGAGAGTTTGGCCGACAGCCAAGGCTCCCTTAGTAACGGCATCGTCTTTAAAGACGGGAATAGGCATCCTTCCTGATTGCGACGGCACAGAGGAACTCTCAATGAAAGCACCAATGTCGGTGCCAAAACCGGCGGATCTCGGGTAGGGGGTCCCGAACTGTGCGTCTAGGCCGGATGGTAACAGGAGGCAAGGAACACGATGTTTTACCCTGGTTCGGGCCCTCTTGATGGAGGTAAAACCCTACGTCCTGCTTGATTAATATTGATGATATGGGTAGTACAAGAGTAGATCTACCACGAGATCGAGGAGGCTAAACCCTAAAAGCTAGCCTATGGTATGATTGTTGTATGATGAAGTTGTCCTACGGACTAAAACCCTCCGGTTTATATAGACACCGGAGAGGGTTAGGGTTACACAAAGTCGGTTACAATGGTAGGAGATCTAAATATCCGCATCGCCAAGCTTGCCTTCCATGCCAAGGAAAGTCCCATCCGGACACGGGACGAAGTCTTCAATCTTGTATCTTCATAGTCCTGGAGTCCGGCTGAAGGTATAGTCCGGCTACCCGGACACCCCCTAATCCAGGACTCCCTCAGTGGGCCTTTAACAGGCCTAAACATAATTTGGGCCCTCAGTAACAATAGGCCGTTTACAGGTGTAAATATCTTGAGCCCACAAAAAACATGGGCCTTTAATAGACCGAAAGTGAGATTGGGCCCTGATTGTGCCAAATAACCCACTGGTCTTAGCAGGCCGAAATGGTGGCCCATTTATGATGCGGATCTTTCACAGGCCGAAATTCGGACGGACCGTAAATGCGCCGACCTAATACACGGGCCTTTAACAGGCCCGATGTGACATTGGGCCACATATGGCCCATGGATTTCGTCCAACGTTAACAAGCCGAAAATCACAATAGGCCGAAAGTGGCCCAAATCTATAGTGGGCCTCTAACAGGCCGAATGTCAGACATGGTCGAATATGACCCAAATCCTTCGCGGTCGTTTATGGGCCGAAAGTTTCAATGGCCTGTAAATGGGCCCAAATGAAGCAGGACCTTTAACATGCCAGAAATACACCGGGCCATAATTCGGCCCATATACTTAGTGGACTGTTAACGGGCCAGAAGTGACCATGGGCCGCGATGATGACAAGTTTAGGACAGGCCATTGACGGGCTGATTTGACACTAGCCGTACGGGGCTTAACTAAGAATGTTGGGCCTTTAGGTAGGCCGGCCCATTATGGTCTGCAAAATCTTGTGGGCCTTTAGCTGGGCTGGCCCATTATGGTCCGCTAAATCTTGTGGGCCTTTAGTTGGGCCAGCCCATTTAAACTTTATGGGCCACTTTTGGGCCCGTCCACGTGTCAACATATCATAGGCCCGTCTCGACCGTTGGATGAGTGACACCTGTGCCAACGCGGAGCTGACGCGTGGTTCCGTCGGCAAATGAGAATTTTACACGTCGAAAATTGGCATTGGTTGTGGCTGTTAGCGGGTTATCGGATCCAAAACTGGACCCGATAGCTTAACGTCGTCCAGTTACGGTGGATGCCACGTGTCGGTCACCCTTTATGAAAGAACTTCTATGACGCGCGATTTATCGTCATGGAAGTGGACACATCCGTGATGATAATTTTGGTAATGTCATGGAACACTTCTACGACAGCACAGGTATGGCTATCTTCATTCTATCATAAATTTGTCATGGATGTACATGCATGACAGAAAACGTGACCTACTGTGACAAACACGTATCATCATGGAAGTGTATTTTTTTGTAGTGCATCGTGCTAAGCTAACGGGTGGGTCAAGTCAATCACATCATTCTCTAATGATGTGATCTCGTTAATCAAATGACAACTCATGTCTATGGTTAGGAAACATAACCATGATTGATTCAACAAGCTAGTCAAGTAGAGGCAAACTAGTGACACTTTGTTTGTCTATGTATTCACACATGTACTAAGTTTCCGGTTAATACAATTCTAGAATGAACAATAAACATTTATCATGATATAAGGAAATATAAATAACAACTTTATTATTGCCTCTAGGGCATATTTCCTTCAGTCTCCCACTTGCGCTAGAGTCAATATTCTAGATTACATTGTAATGATTCTAACACCCATGGAGTCTTGGTGTTGATCATGTTTTGCTCGTGAGAGAGGCTTAGTCAACGGGTCTGCAACATTCAGATCCGTATGTATCTTGCAAATCTCTATGTCTCCCTCCTTGACTTGATCGTGGATGGAATTGATGAAGGAAATATGCCCTGGAGGCAATAATAAAGTTATTATTTATTTCCTTATAT
This sequence comes from Triticum dicoccoides, assembly GCF_002162155.2. Taxonomy (NCBI): domain Eukaryota; kingdom Viridiplantae; phylum Streptophyta; class Magnoliopsida; order Poales; family Poaceae; genus Triticum; species Triticum dicoccoides. The sequence goes on from NC_041388.1 coordinate 273,868,384, forward strand.
CATGATAAATGTTTATTATTCATGCTAGAATTGTATTAACCGAAAACATAATACATGTGTGAATACATAGACAAACAGAGTGTCACTAGTATGCCTCTACTTAACTAGCTCGTTGATCAAAGATGGTTAAGTTTCCTAACCATAGACACGAGTTGTCATTTGATTAACGGGATCACATCATTAGGAGAATGATGTGATTGACATGACCCATTCCGTTAGCTTAGCACACGATCATTTAGTATGTTGCTATTGCTTTCTTCATGACTTATACATGTTCCTATGACTATGAGATTATGCAACTCCCATTTACCGGAGGAACACTTTGTGTGCTACCAAATGTCACAACGTAACTGGGTGATTATAAAGGTGCTCTACAGGTGTCTCCAAAGGTACTTGTTGGGTTGGCGTATTTCGAGATTAGGATTTGTCACTCCGATTGTCGGAGAGGTATCTCTAGGCCCTCTCAATAATGCACATCACTTAAGCCTTGCAAGCATTGCAACTAATGAGTTAGTTGCGGGATGATGTATTATGAAACAAGTAAAGAGACTTGCCGGTAACGAGATTGAACTAGGTATTGAGATACCGACGATCGAATCTCGGGCAAGTAACATACCGATGACAAAGGGAAAAACGTATGTTGTTATGCGGTCTGACCATTAAAGATCTTCGTAGAATATGTAGGAGCCAATATGAGCATCCAGGTTCCACTATTGGTTATTGACCGAGACAAAGTGTCTCGGTCATGTCTACATAGTTCTCGAACCCGTAGGGTCCGCACGCTTAAAGTTACGATGACAATTATAATATGAGTTTATATGTTTTGATGTACGGAAGGTTGTTCGGAGTCCCAGATGTGATCACGGACATGACGAGGAGTCTCTAAATGGTCGAGACACGAATATTGGTATATTGGAAGCCTATGTTTGGATATCGGAAGTGTTCCGGGTAAAATCGGGATTTTACCAGAGTACCGGGAGGTTACCGGAACCCCCCGGGAATCAAATGGACCTTAGTGGGCCTAGGTGGAAGAGAGGAGAGGAGGCAAGGGCTGGCCGCGCGCCCCTCCCCCCTTCCTTCCTTCTCCTCCACTCCTTCCCCCTCAAGTCCTAATCCAACTAGGAAAGGGGGGAGTCCTACTCCCAATGGGAGTAGGACTCCTCCTGGCGCGCCCTCTTCCTTGGCCGGCCACACCCCCACTTGCTCCTTTATATACGGGTGCAGGGGGCACTCTAGAGACACAACAATTGATCATTGATCTTTTAGCCATGTGCGGTGCCCCCCTCCACCATAGTCCACCTCGACAATACTGTAGCGGTGCTTAGGCGAAGCCCTTCGTCGGTAGAACATCAACATCGTCACCACGCCGTTGAGCTGACGAAACTCTCCGTCAACACTCGGCTGGATCGGAGTTCGAGGGACGTCATCGGGCTGAACGTGTGCTGAACTCGGAGGTGCCGTACGTTCGGTACTTGATCGGTCGGATCATGAAGACGTACGACTACATCAACCACGTTGTGCTAATGCTTCCGCTTTCGGTCTACGAGGGTACATGGACAACACTCTCCCCTCTCGTTGCTATGCATCACCATGATCTTGCGTGTGCGTAGGAATTTTTTTGAAATTACTATGTTCCCCAACAGTGGCATCCGAGCCTAGTTTTATGCGTTGATGTTATATGCACGAGTAGAACACAAGTGAGTTGTGGGCGATATAAGTCATACTGCTTACCAGCATGTCATACTTTGGTTCGGCGATATTGTTGGATGAAGCAGCCCGGACCGACATTACGCTTACGCTTACGCGAGACTGGTTCTACCGACGTGCTTTGCACATAGGTGGCTGGCGGGTGTCAGTTTCTCCAACTTTAGTTGAACCGAGTGTGCCTACGCCCGGTCCTTGCGAAGGTTAAAACAACACCAACTTGACAAACTATCGTTGTGGTTTTGATGCGTAGGTAAGAACGGTTCTTGCTAAGCCCGTAGCAGCCACGTAAAACATGCAACAACAAAGTAGAGGACGTCTAACTTGTTTTTGCAGGGCATGTTGTGATGTGATATGGTCAGACGTGATGCTATATTTTATTGTATGAGATGATCATGTTTTGTAACCGAGTTATCAGCAACTGGCAGGAGCCATATGGTTGTCGCTTTATTGTATGCAATGCAATCACCCTGTAATGCTTTACTTTATCACTAAGCGGTAGCGATAGTCGTGGAAGCATAAGATTGGCGACACGACAACGATGATACGATGGAGATCAAGGTGTCGCGCCGGTGACGATGGTGATCTTGACGGTGCTTCGGAGATGGAGATCACAAGCACAAGATGATGATGGCCATATCATATCACTTATATTGATTGCATGTGATGTTTATCTTTTATGCATCCTATCTTGCTTTGATTGATGGTAGCATTATAAGATGATCTCTCACTAAATTTCAAGATAAAAGTGTTCTCCCTAAGTATGCACCATTGCCAAAGTTCGTCGTGCCCAGACACCACGTGATGATCGGGTGTGATAAGCTCTACGTCCATCTACAACGGGTGCAAGCCAGTTTTGCACACGCAGAATACTCAGGTTAAACTTGACGAGCCTAGCATATGCAGATATGGCCTCGGAACACTAAGACCGAAAGGTCGAGCGTGAATCATATAGTAGATATGATCAACATAGTGATGTTCACCATTGAAAGCTACTCCATTTCACGTGATGATTGGTTATGGTTTAGTTGATTTGGATCACGTGATCACTTAAGGGATTAGAGGGATGTCTTTCTAAGTGGGAGTTCTTAAGTAATATGATTAATTGAACTTAAATTTATCATGAACTTAGTACCTGATAGTATCTTGCTTGTCTATGTTTGATTGTAGATAGATGGCCCGTGCTATTGTTCCTTTGAATTCTAATGTGTTCCTTGAGAAAGCAAAGTTGAAAGATGATGGTAGCAATTACACGGACTGGGTCCGTAACTTGAGGATTATCCTCATTGCTGCACAGAAGAATTACGTCCTAGAAGCACCGCTGGGTGCCATGCCTTCTGCTGATGCAACTGACAACGCTAAGAACGTCTGGCAGAGCAAAGCTGATGACTACTCGATAGTTCAGTGTGCCATGCTTTACGGCTTAGAACCGGGACTTCAACGACGTTTTGAACATCATGGAGCATATGAGATGTTCCAGGAGTTGAAGTTAATATTTCAAGCAAATTCCCAGATTGAGAGATATGAAGTCTCCAATAAGTTCTACAGCTGCAAGATGGAGGAGAATAGTTCTGTCAGTGAACATATACATAGAATGTCTGGGTACCATAATCACTTGACTCAGTTGGGAGTTAATCTTCTGGTTGGTAGTGTCATTGACAGAGTTCTTCAATCACTGCCACCAAACTACAAGAGCTTCGTGATGAACTATAATATGCAAGGGATGAATAAGACAATTCTCGAGGTCTTCGCAATGCTAAAGGCTGCGGAGGTAGAAATCAAGAAGGAGCATCAAGTGTTGATGGTCAACAAGACCACTAGTTTCAAGAAAAAGGGCAAAGGGAAGAAGAAGGGGAACTTCAAGAAGAACAGCAAGCAAGTTGCTGCTCAGGAGAAGAAACCCAAGTCTGGACCTAAGCCTGAAACTGAGTGCTTCTACTGCAAGCAGACTGGTCATTAGAAGCGGAACTGCCCCAAGTATTTGGCGGATAAGAAGGATAGCAAGGTGAACAAAGGTATATGTGATATACATGTTATTGATGTGTATCTTACTAGAGATCGCAGTAGCACCTGGGTACTTGATACTGGTTCTGTTGCTAATATTTGCAACTCGAAACAGGGACTACGGATTAAGCGAACACTGGCAAAGGACAAGGTGACGATGCGCGTGGGAAACGGTTCCAAAGTCGATGTGATCGCGGTCGGCACACTACCTCTACATCTACCTTCGGGATTAGTATTAGACCTAAATAATTGTTATGTGGTGCCAGCGTTGAGCATGAACATTATATCTGGATCTTATTTGATGCGAGACGGTTATTCATTTAAATCAGAGAATAATGGTGATAGAGGCTAAGGTGTCCCGATGTTTCGATGAGATGGTGGCTATCGTTTTCTGTGGGAGTCGACCTTGACGATCCGACTACGAACGTGCGAGACGTCGCGCCTTAGCAATTGCTAAACCAACTTCCGAGGGTTATTGACCACGCTGGAGCACGATCAACCTAACCACGAGGGTCTGTTTCCTGCGAGCAAACGAAGAATAAGCAAGAAACTGAGATTGCAATCGGGATATTGCGAATATAAGATGAAAGCTTTATTGATCAAGGTGGGGTTCTGTGACGTCTTGGTCTGGTCGTTGGACACAAACGAAGTACGCGAAGTTGCAGCTATGGCGAACTTTTAATCTAAACAAAACCCAAAGTCTAAACGACGCCCTAAGGGCTGTATATATGGAGGAAGAGGGGGGAATTTCGTGGCCCTTGAGGGTGGGGTCCGAAACCAACCCTAACTCTTGTTTCCCCACACATACGGACTCTAAAAATAGCCTATACTTAAGTATTTTGAAATTACATGGGCCTGGCCCATTAATAAGGTGACGCAGCACCTAGAATAGCCTATGGACGAATATTATGAAGTGGCATCTTGTATATTTCGTCCAAGGCTTCATGCACTCCTTATGGCGGCTTCAAAGTCCTGAAATCATCACTTGTAACTCCGTTCTTGATCCCCTTGCGCATGCCATCAACTCCATGCGTGTTCTTGCTCCAATGTTCATCCTTCTCCAAGCTAGGCCCTTCATTTGTAAGCAAAACAAATGTATCCAATTTAGGCAGCATCATAATCTCATGAACATTAGAATCATTACCAAGAAACGAAAGTACCTGGTAATTTAATTGGCGTGCTTGAGCTCTACTAATTGGTCCAGTATATGTAACAGTAGGGGCTGTGGGTGTAACAATGGTATTGATGTCCTCATCATCCTCCCATTCTTGAAATGAAGTCGTCCTCGATGGAAGCGCATCTTCCTCACCCAAATAAGGCTTCAAATCTGCAATGTTAAAAGTGGGACTAACCCCAAAATCTACAGGTAGCTCAAGTTTATATGCATTATCATTTATTTTCTCTAACACCTTAAAAGGACCATCAACACGTGGCATTAGCTCTGATTTGCATAGATTAGGAAATCTATCTTTACGCAAATGTAACCAAACAAGATCTCCAGGCGCAAACACAACATGTTTTCTACCCTTATCTCCAGCAAGTTTATATTTAGCATTCATACGCTCAATGTTTTCCTTAGTTAACTCATGCATTTTTAAAATCAATTCAGAACATTCTTTAGCATCAAAATTAACCTTCTCTGAAGATGGAAGAGGCAAAAAATCAATAGGTGCACGAGGTAGGAAACCATACACAATTTCAAAAGGGCACATCTTAGTAGTAGAATGCAATGAGCGATTATAAGCAAATTCAATATGAGGCAAGCATTCTTCCCACATTTTCTTGTTATTCTTCAAAACATCCCTAAGCATAGTAGACAATGTTCTATTGACTACTTCAGTTTGTCCATCAGTTTGAGGGTAACAAGTAGTACTAAAAAGCAGCTTAGTCCCCAACTTAGCCCATAAACATCTCCAGAAGTGGCTAAGAAATTTAGTATCACGATCTGGAACAATAGTATTTGGCACACCATGTAAGCGAATAATTTCACGAAAGAACAAATCAGCAACATTAACAGCATCATCGCTTTTATGACATGGTATAAAGTGTGCCATTTTCGAGAACCTATCCACGACAACAAATATGCTATCCCTCCCCTTCTTTGTTCGAGGTAAACCTAAAACAAAGTCCACAGATATATCCTCCCAAGGAACACTAGGTACTGGCAAAGGCATATATAAACCATCAGGATTGAGTCGTGACTTAGCTCTTTGACATGTAGTGCAGCGAGCAACAAAATGCTCAACATCCCGTCTCATCTTTGGCCAAAAGAAATGTGTAGCAAGTATATCCTCCGTCTTCTTGACGCCAAAGTGTCCCATTAATCCTCCTCCATGCGCCTCCTGCAACAACAAAAGAGGAACGGAGCTAGTTGGAATGCATAGCTTGTTAGCACGAAACACAAATCCATCGTTAAGAACGAACTTGTTCCAAGTTCTCCCTTCCTTACAATTCTGCAATACATCTTTAAATTCAGCATCATGAACATATTGATCTTTGATGGTCTCCAAACCAAATTTTTTAAAGTCAAGTTGTGAAAGCATAGTATAACGACGAGACAAGGCATCAGCAATAACATTTTCTTTACCCTTCTTGTGTTTAATGACATAAGGGAAAGTCTCAATGAATTCAACCCATTTAGCATGTCTACGGTTCAGTTTTGCTTGACTTTTAATGTGTTTCAAAGATTCATGATCAGAATGTATAACAAATTCCTTGGGCCATAAATAATGTTGCCATGTTTCTAAGGTCTGAACAAGAGCATATAATTCTTTATCATAAGTAGAATAATTCAGACTAGGCCCACTCAATTTTTCAGAAAAGTATGCAACAGGTTTTCCATCTTGTAATAACACACCTCCTAATCCAATTCCACTAGCATCACATTCAAGCTCAAAAGTCTTATTGAAATTAGGAAGTTGGAGTAAAGGAGCATGTGTCAACTTATCTTTCAAAATCGTGAAGGCTTCTTCCTGTGCGGTACCCCAAACAAAAGGCACATCCTTCTTTGTAAGCTCGTTGAGAGGTGCAGCAATGGTGCTGAAATCTCTCACCAAACGCCTATAGAAACCAGCGAGGCCAAGGAAACTCCTCACTTGTGTGACCATTTTGGGCTGCGGCCAACTCTCAATAGCTTCAATCTTGGCTTTATCAACTTCAATTCCCTGTGGAGTAACAACATAGCCAAGAAAAGATACTCGGTCGGTGCAAAAGGTGCACTTTCCAAGGTTTCCAAACAAACGTGCATCACGTAGAGCAATAAAAATAGCACGTAAATGTTCCAAATGTTTCTCCAAAGATTTGCTATAAATCAATATGTCATCAAAGTAAACTACCACAAATCGTCCAATGAAAGCACGTAAAACTTCGTTCATTAGCCTCATGAAAGTACTAGGTGCATTAGTTAACCCAAAAGGCATGACTAACCACTCATATAATCCAAACTTAGTTTTAAATGTTGTTTTCCATTCATCACCCAATTTCATACGAATTTGATGGTACCCACTATGCAAATCAACTTTGGAGAATATTGTAGAGCCACTCAATTCATCAAGCATATCATCTAGCCTAGGAATAGGATGACGATAACGAATAGTAATATTATTAATGCCTCTACAATCAACGCACATACGCGACGTACCATACTTTTTCGGCACTAAAATGATAGGAACAGCACAAGGACTAAGGGATTCGCATATATAACCTTTGTCGAGCAGTTCTTGTACTTGACGCATAATCTCCTTCGTCTCCTCTGGATTGGTACGGTATGGTGCGCGGTTGGGTAGCGAAGCACCGGGAATTAAGTCAATTTGATGCTCAATCCCTCGAATAGGTGGTAATCCCGGTGGCACGTCTTGTGGAAAGACGTCAGCGAACTCCTGCAAAATGTTAGTGACAGCAGGGGGCAAAGAGGAAGGCACGTCCTCGAATGAAAATAATGCCTCTTTGCACACAAAAGCATAGCAAACAGATTTGCTGAAATCTAGCTCATCAATATCAGATTTGGTGGCAAGTAAACATGCACTTTTCAATTTAATTTCAGAAACAACAGTAGATGGTTTATTATTAGGCTTCATTTGGTGCTCAAATTCTTTTGCCACAATCTGATTTCACTCTTATTTATCTTCTGTTTTGCTTTATTAGCTCTATTAATATCATCTTTCAAAATGGAATCAGGAGTCATAGGAAGCAAAGTAATATTTTTATCGTTATGAACAAGAGTATACTGATTGTTTCTACCATGGTGTACAGAATTTTTATCAAATTGCCATGGTCTACCAAGTAATAAGGAACATGCTTGCATAGGTACCACATCACAATCAACATAATCAGCATATGTAGAGATACTAAAATGCACACGAACAGTACGTGTTACCTTAACCTTGCCGCTGTTGTTGAACCATTGGATGTAGTAAGGATGTGGATGTGGTCTTGTGGTGAGAGATAGCTTCTCCACCATCTCCATGCTAGCCAAGTTATTGCAGCTCCCTCCATCTATGATCACGCGAACAGAACGTTCCTTCACAACTCCCTTTGTATGGAACAAATTATGCCTCTGATTTTGCTCAGCTTGTGTAACCTGCACACTCAAAACACATTGAGCAACTAAACTTTCATACCTGTCAGCATCTTCAGGAGCCATGTATTGCGTCTCATGATCAGAATCGTCTCCACCGTGTTCGTCACGTGTAATAAGAGCCAAAGTCTCCTCATCATAGTCACTAGCGGACTCATACCCACCATCCTCAGTAACAATCATCACGCGCTTAGATGGGCATTCTCTCGCATAATGACCTCCACCCTTGCAACGTCGACAAATAATATCATGTGTTTGCCCTGTTGATGCCATGGATGAAGAAGAGCTCTTTGCAGGCCCAGAAGGTGTGCTCTTGGCAGATAGTGGTGATTGTGCCTGCTTTATTGTATCACGGTTGGAGGTGGTAGCCGACGGAGGCGCCGGTGTAGCAGAACGTGTGGAAGTAGATGATGCACGTGGTGTCCATGATGAAGGTCGACCTGCAGAAAAGTTAGTCCGTGCCAATGCCTGTCGATCCTGCACTTCACGTTCAGCTTTACAAGCAAGATGGAATAAACGAGTGATATTAGTATACTCCTTATACTCTAGAATCGTCTGAATCTCTCTATTTAATCCACCCATAAAACGTGCAAGCATAGCTTCATTCTCCTCAACAATACCACATCTAATCATGCCAGTTTGTAATTCCAGATAATATTCTTCTACAGAATTTTTTCCCTTTCTTAAGCGCTGCAATTTTTGAAGTAATTCACGTTGATAATATGGTGGAACCCAACGAATACACATAGCAGTTTTCAAAGCAGCCCAAGTAGCCGGAATAGGATATAATCTACAATGCTCAGACCACCAAACACATGCAAAACTAGTGAAAGCACAAACAGCAGCAGGAACACGTCTCTCCTCGGGATATTGTAAACATGTAAATCGTTGTTCAGTTTCTAACTCCCAAGTAAGATATATATCAGGAACATATCTACCCTCAAATGGTGGAATATTCAATTTTAGTTTAGGGAGGTGGTCATGATCTCGTACCTGAGGGTGAGCCCTACCATTGCCATTATTTGCATGTGGACGACCTGGTGGTTGCTGTGCTGTTGGTGGCACGTAGTTCTGATTTTGATCAACCTCATCCTCATAATCTCCCACATAAGCATCCTCCTCCACATCAGCAGTAGGAGCCACAGAAGTATCAACAGCAGCATCAGCAGTTTGGCCCGACTGAAGAGGGACTCGGCTCGCTCGGCGGAGGGCTGTTTCCCGACGTGGAGGTAGTCGGTGTTGTTGCTGTTGTTGCAGAGGTGCGGCAGGAGCAGCCGGTGGTGGTGGTGGAAAACGCGAAAGCAATTCAGCAAACTTGTTATCGAGCTTTGTTTCAAACGTCTTCTCCATGCCATCTATCTTCTCCATGGCCTCTTCAAATCTGTTTATCACATCTTGCACCTGTCCATTCATCATTTGCTGAAACGTATCATGAAGCTCCTTGTTCGTCAAGTTCTCCCAGTCAGTCTCGTCGGCTTGTGATCCTGGCATGGTTAGCAGCAATAGAAACACACAAGAATATGATCCTACAGACTACTAACAAGTGGTGGTGGTGGCGGGTGTCACAAATCCGTCAAGCAAATCTCAAATGCTTACCAGTTCTTACCCAGCAGCAGGCGGTGATCGGCAACCGTTGTAGTCAAAAACTCTCAAAAGCTTGGATAGAGTGATTGCCAGGGAGAGTCAAACGCATGACGTAGATGTATGTGGAGCTGGGAAGGCTTATAGTATGGTAGCAAAAAGGGTCAGCAATAATCAATTCAGAGATGCAAAGTTGAATAAACGCTCAACGACGGTACTGTGCTGGTCCTAGGCTAGACCGTGCTAGAGACGCGAGCCTAGAACACTAACAAAATCACGGCGCTGCACGTAAATATGGGAAAAGCACACTCTGGAACTTTTTTTTTCGCTTTTTTTTTGCGCTCCTCTTTTTTTTTGCAAAAAATCACTATAATGGCGAGTGTCTCAAAACTCTTCCCTCGTCAAACTGGTAGGATGGGCACGAAAAAAAAATTCACTTTTTTTCGGAAATCAGGGCAGCGACGACGAAAAAGTGCGACAAAAAATCACTATGATGGCACGTGGCTCAAAAGACTCAGAAAAGCCTAAAAATAGGATAGGGAAAAAAATTTGCCCGTGAAAATTTTGGCCTAAAAACTGCCCGGGGGTCTCCAGACTCTTTTTTTTTCCGAGACCTACGCAGGCAAGGAAACACGAATCGGAATTTAGATTGATCTCAAGAACAAACCTAATATGAGAAGAACTCGGATTGGTGGTGGATATATGGTTGTGGTATATGGCAGCGGTGGTGGTATATGGTAGCGGTGGTGGTATATGGATAGAGATTGGTGGTGGTATATGGATACGGATTGGTGGTGGTATATGGATACGGATTCAGAGCGGTGGCGGACAAGCAAAAGTGGTAGATGGGCGATGATGATGGTGCGGCGGCGGCGTGACAACTTATGACCAGAACTCGAAACTCTAAAAGACTAGACTCTAAGACCAGCAACTTGACACGACGATGCAACCGCAAATTCAACAAAGCAAAAACCCTAAAAAGATTATGCAAAGGCTCAGATTGGTTCGGATATGATGAACTACCCTATTTTTTTTGGCTTTTTTTCGTGGACTGTAGGTATGAAGAACAGACTCGATCTAATCTACGAAAAACTGTAAAAATCTCACCGAGCAACCTAGAAATCTGATACCACTTGATAGAGGCTAAGGTGTCCCGATGTTTCGATGAGATGGTGGCTATCGTTTTCTGTGGGAGTCGACCTTGACGATCCGACTACGAACGTGCGAGACGTCGTGCCTTAGCAATCGCTAAACCAACTTCCGAGGGTTATTGACCACGCCGGAGCACGATCAACCTGACCACGAGGGTCTGTTTCCTGCGAGCAAACGAAGAACAAGCAAGAAACTGAGATTGCAATCGGGATATTGCGAATATAAGATGAAAGCTTTATTGATCAAGGTGGGGTTCTGTGACGTCTTGGTCTGGTCGTTGGACACAAACGAAGTACGCGAAGTTGCAGCTATGGCGAACTTTTAATCTAAACAAAACCCAAAGTCTAAACGACGCCCTAAGGGCTGTATATATGGAGGAAGAGGGGGGAATTTCGTGGCCCTTGAGGGTGGGGTCCGAAACCAACCCTAACTCTTGTTTCCCCACACATACAGACTCTAAAAATAGCCTATACTTAAGTATTTCGAAATTACATGGGCCTGGCCCATTAATAAGGTGACGCAGCACATAGAATAGCCTATGGACGAATATTATGAAGTGGCATCTTGTATATTTCTTCCAAGGCTTCATGCACTCCTTATGGCGGCTTCAAAGTCCTGAAATCATCACTTGTAACTCCGTTCTTGATCCCCTTGCGCATGCCATCAACTCCATGCGTGTTCTTGCTCCAATGTTCATCCTTCTCCAAGCTAGGCCCTTCATTTGTAAGCAAAACAAATGTATCCAATTTAGGCAGCATCATAATCTCATGAACATTAGAATCATTACCAAGAAACGAAAGTACCTGGTAATTTAATTGGCGTGCGCGAGCTCTAGTAATTGGTCCAGTATATGTAACAGTAGGGGTTGTGGGTGTAACAATGGTATTGATGTCCTCATCAAATGGTTGTTCTATTTATATGAGTAATATCTTTTATGGTCATGCACCCTTGAAGAGTGGTCTATTTTTGATGAATCTCGATAGTAGTGATACACATATTCATAATGTTGAAGCCAAAAGATATAGAGTTGATAATGATAGTGCAACTTATTTGTGGCACTGCCATTTAGGTCATATCGGTATAAAGCGCATGAAGAAACTCCATACTGATGGACTTTTGGAACCACTTGATTGTGAATCACTTGGTACTTGCGAACCGCGCCTCATGGGCAAGATGGCTAAAACACCATTCTATGGTACTATGGAGAGAGCAACAGATTTATTGGAAATCATACATATAGATGTATGTGGTCCGATGAATGTTGAGGCTCGTGGCGGATATCGTTATTTTCTCACCTTCACAGATGATTTAAGAAGATATGGGTATATCTACTTAATGAAGCATAAGTCTGAAACATTTGAAAAGTTCAAAGAATTTCAGAGTGAAGTTGAAAATCATTGTAACAAGAAAATAAAGTTTCTACGATCTGATCGTGGAGGAGAATATTTGAGTTACGAGTTTGGTCTACATTTGAAACAATGCAGAATAGTTTCGCAACTCACGCCACCCAAAACACCACAGCGTAATGGTGTGTCCGAACGTCGTAATCGTACTTTACTAGATATGGTGCGATCTATGATGTCTCTTATAGATTTACCGCTATCGTTTTGGGGTTATGCTTTAGAGACGGACGCATTCACGTTAAATAGGGTACCATCAAAATCCGTCGAGACGACGCCTTATGAACTATGGTTTGGCAAGAAACCAAAGTTGTCGTTTCTGAAAGTTTGGGGCTGCGATGCTTATGTGAAAAAGCTTCAACTTGATAAGCTCGAACCCAAATCGGAGAAATGTGTCTTCATAGGATACCCAAAGGAGACTGTTGGGTACACCTTCTATCACAGATCCGAAGGCAAGACATTCGTTGCCAAGAATGGATCCTTTCTAGATAAGGAGTTTCTCTCGAAAGAAGTGAGTGGGAGGAAAGTAGAACTTGATGAGGTAATTGTACATGCTCCCTTATTGGAAAGTAGTACATCACAGAAATCAGTTTCTGTGACACCTACACCAACTAGTGAGGAAGTTAATCATGATGATCATGAAACGTCAGATCAAGTTGCTACTGATCTTCGTAGATCAACCAGAGTAAGATCCGCACCGGAGTGGTACGGTAATCCTGTTCTGGAAGTCATGCTACTAGATCATGATGAACCTACGAACTATGAAGAAGCGATGGTGAGCCCAGATTCCGCAAAATGGCTTAAAGCCATGAAATCTGAGATGGGATCCATGTATGAGAACAAAGTGTGGACTTTGGTTGACTTGCCCGTTGATCAGCAAGTAATTGAGAATAAATGGATCTTCAAGAAGAAGACTGACGCTGACGGTAATGTTACTGTCTACAAAGCTCGACTTGTTGCGAAAGGTTTTCGACAAGTTCAAGGGATTGACTACGATGAGACCTTCTCACCCGTAGCGATGCTTAAGTCTGTCCGAATGATGTTAGCAATTGCCGCGTTTTATGATTATGAAATATGGCAGATGGATGTCAAAACTGCATTCTTGAATGGATTTCTGGAAGAAGAGTTGTATATGATGCAACCGGAAGGTTTTGTCGATCCAAAGGGAGCTAACAAAGTGTGCAAGCTCCAGCGATCCATTTATGGACTGGTGCAAGCCTCTCGGAGTTGGAATAAACGCTTTGATAGTGTGATCAAAGCATTTGGTTTTATACAGACTTCTGGAGAAGCCTGTATTTACAAGAAAGTGAGTGGGAGCTCTGTAGCATTTCTAATATTATATGTGGATGACATATTGCTGATTGGAAATGATATAGAATTTCTGGATAGCATAAAGGATACTTGAATAAGAGTTTTTCAATGAAAGACCTCGGTGAAGCAGCTTATATATTGGGTATTAAGATCTATAGAGATAGATCAAGATGCTTAATTGGACTTTCACAAAGCACATACCTTGACAAAGTTTTGAAGAAGTTCAAAATGGATCAAGCAAAGAAAGGGTTCTTGCCTGTGTTACAAGGTGTGAAGTTGAGTAAGACTCAATGCCTGACCACTGTAGAAGATAGAGAGAAATGAAAGATGTTCCCTATGCTTCAGCCATAGGCTCTATCATGTATGCAATGCTGTGTACCAGACCTGATGTGTGCCTTGCTATAAGTCTAGCACGAAGGTACCAAAGTAATCCAGGAGTGGATCACTGGACAGCGGTCAAGAACATCCTGAAGTACCTGAAAAGGACTAAGGATATGTTTCTCGTTTATGGAGGTGACAAAGAACTCATCATAAATGGTTACGTTGATGCAAGCTTTGACACTGATCCGGACGATTCTAAATCGCAAACCAGATACATGTTTACATTGAATGGTGGAGCTGTCAGTTGGTGCAGTTCTAAACAAAGCGTTATGGCGGGATCTACATGTGAAGCGGAGTACATAGCTGCTTCGGAAGCAGCAAATGAAGGAGTCTGGATGAAGGAGTTCATATCCGATCTAAGTGTCATACCTAGTGCATCGGGTCCAATGAAAATCTTTTGTGACAATACTGGAGCAATTGCCTTAGCGAAGGAATCCAGATTTCACAAGAGAACCAAGCACATCAAGAGACACTTCAATTCCATCCGGGATCTAGTCCAGGTGGGAGACATAGAAATTTTCAAGATACATACGGATCTGAATGTTGCAGACCCGTTGACTAAGCCTCTTCCACGAGCAAAACATGATCAGCACCAAGGCTCCATGTGTGTTAGAATCAATACTGTGTAATCTAGATTATTGACTCTAGTGCACGTGGGAGACTGAAGGAAATATGCCCTAGAGGCAATAATAAAGTTATTATTTATTTCCTTATATCATGATAAATGTTTATTATTCATGCTAGAATTGTATTAACCGGAAACATAATACATGTGTGAATACATAGACAAACAGAGTATCACTAGTATGCCTCTACTTGACTAGCTCATTGATAAAAGATGGTTAAGTTTCCTAACCATAGACATGAGTTGTCATTTGATTAACGGGATCACATCATTAGGAGAATGATGTGATTTACATGACCCATTCCGTTAGCTTAGCACACGATCATTTAGTGTGTTGCTATTGCTTTCTTCATGACTTATACATGTTCGTATGACTATGAGATTATGCAACTCCCGTTTACCGGAGGAACACTTTGTGTGCTACCAAACGTCACAACATAACTAGGTGATTATAAAGGTGCTCTACAGGTGTCTCCAAAGGTACTTGTTGGGTTGGCGTATTTCGAGATTAGGATTTGTCACTACGATTGACAGAGAGGTATCTCTGGGCCCTCTCGGTAATGCACATCACTTAAGCCTTGCAAGCATTGCAACTAATGAGTTAGTTGCGGGATGATGTATTACGGAACGAGTAAAGAGACTTGCCGGTAACGAGATTGAACTAGGTATTGAGATACCGACGATCGAATCTCGGGCAAGTAACATACCGATGACAAAGAGAACAACGTATGTTGTTATGCGGTCTGACCGATAAAGATCTTCGTAGAATATGTAGGAGCCAATATGAGCATCCAGGTTCCGCTATTGGTTATTGACCGGAGATGTGTCTCGGTCATGTCTACATAGTTCTCGAACCCGTAGGGTCCGCACGCTTAAAGTTACGATGACAATTATATTATGAGTTTATATGTTTTGATGTAGCGAAGGTTGTTCGGAGTCCTAGATGTGATCACGTACATGACGAGGAGTCTCGAAATGGTCGAGACATGAAGATTGATATATTGGAAGCCTAAGTTTGGATATCGGAAGTGTTCCAGGTAAAATCGGGATTTTACCGGAGTACCGGGACGTTACCGGAACCCCCCGAGAATCAAATGGGCCTTAGTGGGCCTATGTGGAAGAGAGGAGTGGAGGCAAGGTCTGGCTGCACGCCCCTCCCCCCTAGTCCGAATAGGACAAGGAGAGGGGGGCGGCACCCCCTTCCTTCCTTCTCCTCCACTCCTTCCCCCTCAAGTCCTAATCCAACTAGGAAAGGGGGGAGTCCTACTCCCAGTGGGAGTAGGACTCCTCCTGGCGCACCCTCTCCCTTGGCCGGCCACACCCCCTTGCTCCTATATATACGGGGGCAGGGGGCACCCTAGAGACACAACAATTGATCATTGATCTTTTAGCCGTGTGCGGTGCCCCCTCCACCATAGTCCACCTCGATAATACTGTAGCGGTGCTTAGGCGAAGCCCTATGTCGGCAGAACATCAACATCGTTACCACGCCGTCGTGCTAACGAAACTTTCCCTCAACACTCGGCTGGATCGGAGTTCGAGGGACATCATCGGGCTGAACGTGTGCTGAACTCGGAGGTGCCGTACGTTCGGTACTTGATCGGTCGGATCGTGAAGACGTACGACTACATCAACCATGTTCTGCTAATGCTTCTGATTTCGGTCTACGAGGGTACGTGGACAACACTCTCCCCTCTCGTTGCTATGCATCACCATGATCTTGCGTGTGCGTAGGAATTTTTTTGAAACTACTACGTTCCCCAACAATTGAAGTGTCTCTTGATGTGCCTGGTTCTCCTGTGAAATCTAGATTCCTTTGCCAAGGCAATTGCACCAGTATTATCACACAATATTTTCATTGGACCCGATGCACTAGGTATGACACCTAGATCGGATATGAACTCCTTCATCCAGACTCCTTCATTTGCTGCTTCCGAAGCAGCTATGTATTCAGCTTCACACGTAGATCCCGCTACGACACTCTGCTTGGAACTGCACCAATTGACAGCTCCACCATTTAATAAAAACACGTATCCGGTTTGTGACTTAGAGTCATCCGGATCAGTGTCAAAGCTTGCATCGATGTAACCATTTACGATGAGCTCTTTGTCACCTCCATATACAAGAAACATATCCTTAGTCCTTTTCAAGTATTTCATGATGTTCTTGACCGATGTACAGTGATCCACTCCTGGATTACTTTGGTACCTCCCTGCTAAACTTATAGCAAGGCACACATCAGGTCTGGTACACAACATTGCATACATGATAGAGCCTATGGCTGAAGCATAGGGAACACCTTTCATTTTCTCTCTATCTTCTTAAGTGGTCGGGCATTGAGTCTGACTTAACTTCACACCTTGTAATACAGGCAAGAACCATTTCTTTACCTGATCCATTTTGAACTTCTTCAAAACTTTATCAAGGTATGTGCTTTGTGAAAGTCCAATCAAGCATCTTGATCTATCTCTATAGATCTAGATGCCCAATATATAAGCAGCTTCACCGAGGTCTTTCATTGAAAAATTCTTATTCAAATATCCTTTTATGCTATTCAGAAATTCAGTATCATTTCCGATCAACAATATGTCATCTACATATAATATCAGAAATGCTACAGAGCTCCCACTCACTTTCTTGTAAATACAGGCTTCTCCAAAAGTCTGTATAAAACCATATGCTTTGATCACACTATCAAAGTGTATATTCCAACTCTGAGAGGCTTGCATCGGTTCATAAATGGATCGCTGGAGCTTGCACACTTTGTTAGCACCTTTTGGATCAACAAAACCTTCTGGTTGCATCATATACAACTCTTCTTTAAGGTATCCATTAAGGAATGCAGTTTTGACATCCATTTGCCAAATTTCATAATCATAAAATGCGGCAATTGTTAACATGATTCGGACGGACTTAAGCATCGCTACGGGTGACAAGGTCTCACCGTAGTCAACTCCTTGAACTTGTTGAAAACCTTTTACAACAAGTTGAGCTTTGTAGACAGTAACATTACCATCAGCGTCAGTCTTCTTCTTGAAGATCCATTTATTCTCTATGGCCTGCCGATCATCGGGCAAGTCAACCAAATTCCATACTTTGTTCTCATACATGGATCCCATCTCAGGTTTCATGGCCTCAAGCCATTTTGCGGAATCTGGGCTCATCATCGCTTCCTCATAGTTTGTAGGTTCGTCATGGTCAAGTAACATGACTTCCAGAACAGGATTGCCATACCACTCTAGTGCGGATCTTACTCTGGTTGACCTACGAGGTTCGGTAGTAACTTGATCAGAAGTTTCATGATCATCATCATTAGCTTCCTCACTTACTGGTGTAGGAATCACTGGAACTGATTTTAGTGATGAACTACTTTCCAATAAGGAAGAAGTACAACTACCTCGTCAAGTTCTACTTTCCTCCCACTACTTCTTTCGGGAGAAACTCCTTCTCTAGAAAGGATCCATTATTAGCAACGAATATCTTGCCTTCGGATCTGTGATAGAAGGTGTACCCAACAGTCTCCTTTAGGTATCCCATGAAGACACATTTCTCCAATTTGGGTTCGAGCTTATCAGGTTGAAGCTTTTTCACATAAGCATCGCAGCCCAAAACTTTAAGAAACGACAACTTGGGTTTCTTGCCAAACCATAGTTCATAAGGTGTTGTCTCGGCGGATTTAGATGGTGCCCTATTTAACGTGAATGTAGTTGTCTCTAAAGCGTAACCCCAAAACGATAGCGGTAAATCAGTGAGAGACATCATATATCGCACCATATCTAGTAAAGTATGATTATGACGTTCGGACACACCATTACGTTGTGGTGTTCCAGGTGGCGTGAGTTGCAAAACTATTCCCCATTGTTTCAAATGAAGTCCAAACTCGTAACTCAAATATTCGTCTCCACAATCAGATCGTAGAAACTTGATTTTCTTGTTACAATGTTTTTCCACTTCACTCTGAAATTCTTTAAACTTTTCAAATGTTTCAGACTTATGTTTCATTAAGTAGATATACCCATATCTGCTCAAATCATCTGTGAAGGTGAAAAAATAACGATATCCGCCGCGAGCTTCAATGTTCATTGGGCCACATACATCAGTATGTATGATTTCCAATAACTCTGTTGCTCGCTCCATTGTTTCGGAGAACGGAGTTTTAGTCATCTTGCCCATGAGGCATGGTTCGCAAGTACCAAGTGATTCATAATCAAGTGATTCCAGAAGTCCATCAGAATGGAGTTTCTTCATGCGCTTTACACCAATATGACCTAAATGACAGTGCCACAAATAAGTTGCACTATCATTATCAACTCTGCATCTTTTGGCTTCAATACTATGAACATGTGTATCACTACTATCAAGATTTAGTAAAAGTAGACCACTCATCAGGGGTGCATGACCATAAAAGATATTACTCATATAAATAGAACAACCATTATTCTCGGATTTAAATGAATAACCGTCTCACATCAAACAAGATCCAGATATAATGTTCATGCTCAATGCTGGCACCAAATAACATTTATTTAGGTCTAATACTAGTCCCGAAGGTAGATGTGGAGGTAGTGTGCCGACGACGATCACATCGACTTTGGAACCATTTCCCACGCGCATCGTCACCTCGTCCTTAGCCAATCTTCTCTTAATCCATAGCCCCTATTTCGAGTTCCAAATGTTAGCAACTCAACCAGTATCAAATACCAAGGCACTCCTGCGAGCTCTAGTAAGGTACACATCAATAACATGTATATCAAATATACCTTTCACTTTGCCATCCTTCTTCTCCGCCAAATACTTGGGGCAGTTCCGCTTCCAGTGACCAGTTCCTTTGCAGTAGAAGCACTTAGGCTTAGGTCCAGACTTGGGTTTCTTCATTTGAGCAGCAACTGGCTTGCTATTCTTCTTGAAGTTCCCCTTCTTCCCTTTACTCTTTTTCTTGAAACTGGTGATCTTGTTGACCATCAACACTTGATGCTCCTTCTTGATTTCTACCTCCGCAGCCTTTAGCATTGCGAAGAGCTCAGGAATCGTCTTTATCCATCCCTTGCATATTATAGTTCATCATGAAGCTCCTGTAGCTTGGTGGCAGTGATTGAAGAACTCTGTCAATGACACTATCATTAGGAAGATTAACTCCCAGCTGAGTCAAGTGGTTGTGGTACCCAGACATTCTGAGTATATGTTCACTGACAGAACTATTCTCCTCCATCTTGCAGCTGTAGAACTTATTGGAGACTTCATATCTCTCAGTCTGGGCATTTGCTTGAAATATTAACTTCAACTCCTGGAATATCTCATATGCTCCATGATGTTCAAAACATCGTTGAAGTCCCGGTTCTAAGCCGTAAATCATGGCACACTGAACTATTGGGTAGTCATCAGCTTTGCTCTGCCAGGTGTTTCAAAACATCTGGTGTTGCTCCTCCAGTAGGTTTTTCACCTAGCGGTGCTTCCAGGATGTAATTCTCCTGTGCAACAATGAGGATAATCCTCAAGTTATGCACCCAGTCCGTGTAGTTGCTACCGTCATCTTTCAACTTAGCTTTCTCTAGGAACGTATTAAAATTCAACGGAACAACAGCATGGGCCATCTATGTACAACAACATAGACATGCAAAATACTATCACGTACTAAGTTCATGATAAATTAAAGTTCAATTAATCTAATTACTTAAGAACTCCCACTTAGATAGACATCTCTCTAATCATCTAAGTGATCACGTGATCCATATCAACTAAACCATGTCCGATCATCACGTGAGATGGAGTAGTTCTCAATGGTGAACATCACTATGTTGATCATATATACTATATGATACACACTTGACCTTTCGGTCTCCAGTGTTCCGAGGCATATCTGCATATGCTAGGCTCGTCAAGTTTAACCCGAGTATTCCGCATGTGCAAAACTGGCTTGCTCCCGTTGTATGTGAACGTAGAGCTTATCACACCGGATCATTACGTGGTGTCTCGGCACGACAAACTGTAGCAACGGTGCATACTCAGGGAGAACACTTGTACCTTGAAATTTAATGAGATCATCTTATAATGCTACCGTCAAACTAAGCAAAATAAGATGCATAAAGGATAAACATCACATGCAATCAATATAAGTGATATGATATGGCCATCATCATCATCACCATCATCTTGTGCCTTTGATCTCCATCTTCAAAGCACCGTCATGATCACCATCGTCATCGGCTTGACATCTTGATCTCCATCGAAGCATCGTTGTCGTCTCGCGAACTATTACTTCTACGACTATCGCTACCGCTTAGTGATAAAGTGAAGCAATTACATGGCGATTGCATTTCATACAATAAAGCGACAACCATATGGCTCCTGCCAATTGCCGATAACTATGTTACAGAACATGATCTTCTCATACAATAAAATTTAGCATCATGTCTTGACCATATCACATCACGACATGCCCTGCAAAAACAAGTTAGACGTCCTCTACTTTGTTGTTGCAAGTTTTACGTGGCTGCTACGGGCTGAGCAAGAACCGTTCTTACCTACGCATCAAAAACCACAACGCGGTATAGCGATTGCTTTTTGATCTTCAGAAAGAACCCTGTTCATTGAATCCAATTCAACTAAAGCTGGATAAACAGACACCCACTAGTCACCTATGTGCGAAGCACGTCGGTAGAACCAGTTTTGCGTAAGCGTACTCGTAATGTCGGTCTGGGCCGCTTCATCCAACAATGCCGCTGAATCAAGAATCAACTAGTGACGGCAAGCAATATGTATATACCCACGCTCACAACTCCTTTGTGTTCTACTCGTGCATATAACATCTACGCATAAACCTGGCTCGGATGCCACTGTTGGGAATGTAGTATTTTCAAAAAAAATCCTACGCACATGCAAGATCATGGTGATGCATAGCAACGAGAGGGGAGAGTATCGTCTATGTACCCTGGTAGACCGTAAGCGGAAGCGTTATGACAACGCGGCTGATGTAGTTGTACGTCTTCACGATCGACCAATCCCAGTACCGAAGGTACGACACCTCCGCGATCTGCACACGTTTGGCTCGGTGACGTCCCACGAACTCACGATCCAGTAGACCTTCAAGGGAGATCTTCTTCAGCACGACGGCGTGATGACGGTGATGATGTTGCTACCGGAACAGGGCTTGGCCTAAGCACCGCTACGATATGACCGAGGTGGATTATGGTGGAGGGGGGCACCGCACAGGGCTTGGAACAATCAACTTGTGTGTTCTAGGGTGCCCCCTGCCCCCGTATATAAAGGAGCAAGGGGGAGGCTGGCCGGCCCTAGTGGCGCCCAAGGAGAGGAGGAATCCTCCTCCTAGTAGGAATAGGATTCATCCTTTGCTAGTCCTACTAGGAAGGGGGAAGGGGCAAGGAAAGAGAGGGAGAGGGAAAGAGGGGCCGCTCCCCCTCCCCTAGTCCTATTCGGACTCCCCTTGGGGGGCACCTCCTGGGCTGCTGCCCTTTCTCTCCACTAAGGCCCAATACTTCCCCGTGGGGTTCCGGTAACCCCTCCGGCACTCTGGTTTTCTCTGAAATCGCCCGGAACACTTCCGGTGTCTAAATATAGCCGTCTAATATATCGATCTTTATGTCTCGACCATTTTGAGACTCCTCGTCATTCCCGTGATCATATTTGGGACTCCGAACTACCTTTGGTACATCAAAACACATAAACTCATAATACCGATCGTCACCGAACGTTAAGCGTGCCGACCCTACGGGTTCGAGAACTATGTAGACATGACCGAGACTCATCTCCGGTCAATAACCAATAGCGGAACCTGGATGCTCATATTGGTTCCTACATATTCTACAAAGATCTTTATCGGTCAAACCGCATACCAACATACGTTGTTCCCTTTGTCATCGATATGTTACTTGCCCGAGATCCGATCATCGGTATCTCAATACCTAGTTCAATCTCGTTATCGGCAAGTCTCTTTACTCGTTCCATAATGCTACATCACGTAACTAACTCATTAGCTACATTGCTTGCAAGGCTTATTGTGATGTACATTACCGAGAGGGCCCAGAGATACCTCTCCGACAATCGGAGTGACAAATCCTAATCTTGATCCATGCCAACTCAACAAACACCATCGGAGACACCTGTAGAGCACCTTTATAATCACCCAGTTACGTTGTGACGTTTGGTAGCACAAAAAGTGTTCCTCCGGTATTTGGGAGTTGCATGATCTCATAGTCAGAGGAACATGTATATTTATGGAGAAAGCAATAGCAACAAACTAAACGATCACTGTGCTAAGCTAACGGATGGGTCAAGTCAATCACATCATTCTCTAATGATGTGATCCCGTTAATCAAATGACAACTCATTTCTATGGTTAGGAAACATAACCTTCATTGATTCAACTAGCTAGTCAAGTAGAGGCAAACTAGTGACACTCTATTTGTCTATGTATTCACACATGTACTAAGTTTCCAGTTAATACAATTCTAGCATGAATAATAAACATTTATGATGATATAAGGGAATATAAATAACAACTTTATTATTGCCTCTAGGGCATATTTCCTTCAACACAGAAGGGTGATGATGGACACTCGAGTGTGATAATTAATTCTACGCTCTGCAGTGCACACAGTGGAAGAAACCAATGGTGTGCAATAATGTCGAAGATCGCAGTCGAGTTAGCTATACAGATCATGTGCTATGAGATCGACAAGGTAAATTGATTCGAGAATGGTTAATAAAATCTAAGACCATTGCATATTAAGGTCAAATAGTGTTAGCAATATACGAGTCTCATATGATGCCATTTCAACGATTGTACCACAAAAGCTCGAAATGTTACAAGGTTCAAATTCCAGAGTTATATGGCTGAAATTCGAAGATCACAAGGTTCAAACTGATATTAGAAATGAAATTCAGCTCATCAGCTGCAAACGCTTGCGTTGATTCGCTGAACATGGATATCAGAGAGGTTCAAACTAATATCACCGCTTCTAAGTCTGGTTTTGAAACATCACTATTTTTGCAAGGGGGTCAGCCACTGAGAAGTCATGTATGGGGTTGACACGATGACTTCCGATTACTCTGTCATCTGAAGTTCCAAAATGAAATTCGGCATTTTTGGAGCTGCTCCATTCTGCTGCAGGCGCCGGCGCTGATCAACAAACCATTCAATTTTGTGAAATATATGTAGGAAAACCTCATTTCCTTCAGCACCCTTGCTCTGAGAACAAAGAACCTGGCGAATATAATCTTCGGTAAGGTCCCTCGGTAGGAGTTCAAAGTAATTTCTGAGAGATGCAGATCTAGGCATTCGATGTGATTGTTATATTGTATCACATTATCCACCACTGGGCCTAATCTTATCTGCAAAAGAATAAAACGTGTTAGTGCCTACATGTAGTTTTGAACATTACTACAG
This sequence comes from Triticum dicoccoides, assembly GCF_002162155.2. Taxonomy (NCBI): domain Eukaryota; kingdom Viridiplantae; phylum Streptophyta; class Magnoliopsida; order Poales; family Poaceae; genus Triticum; species Triticum dicoccoides. The sequence continues at coordinate 273,892,521 of NC_041388.1, forward strand.
GTCTATTTGGTTTGCAGGATTTGTAAAATGCACTAGCATGCCATCTTCGATCTGACATGATTAACATGGACATTTGATTACATTCTAGAAAAATGTAGCCTTCTTCACAAGAGGTTGGAGTGGATGAAAAGTTGCCTAAGAAAACTTGAACTCCCTTATGATTAACATTTAATAGGAAAGGAACATCACCTCGATATATAGCTTCTCCAGGCACGGAAAGCATCTCAGGAAACTGACAACTTGCTCCAGGTTGGTGCCGATTGATTGTAGTGCCAAGACCTTCACTGTGCACAGTTTTGGGGTCAAGCTTGTCGGAATGATTTTCTGAATGACATATGAACAAACATCTTCAAAATTAGAAATAATGTTAATTTGTAGGAGAGGTAGAAGGCGGTTGTTGTACCTGAACCGGTGTGGATCCAATAACAAGTTCGGAGTATTTGTCAAACGAGTAGCCCACCACTATCAATTTCGGCGCAAAAATGACATTCATTCTTGTTGGACCTTCTTGATCAACTACAAGTAATCTCTCAAGTGCAAGTGTGTCCTCAATGACCATACCATGGTACACATCTTGTGATGTCTTCCTGCCGCACCAGCAACACACATAAATAGTCCGGAGAGTCATGGAGGTGATGTGGAAGGTACTCAACCCATTGATCGCCTGAAGATGAAGGTACTCGAGTGCAGTACAGCCATGGAGCAAGCGCTTCATGTCACCGTTTGAGAGGCAGACAACGACGAGATCGAGGTGCTTTAGTCATGGTAGAATAAGAGCAGGCGCGTCATTAAGGGGGGATGGCACTTCCTGGACTTGGCGATGCGCAGCGTGGGCGCAACGCGGAGTGCGGACGTTGGCAGCGACCGCATATGCCCATCATCAAAAGTGAGCTCCTCGAGCTGATCTAGGGCGGGGGATCGGAACCAGTCGTCAAGCTTGGCTCGGTCCTTGCCGTTGGAACGGAACTTGCCCATTCTAAGGCCTTTGGTTGGGCCAAGGTGACTGCCGAAGATCTTGGAGAACGCATCCAAGCTTTTGTGATAGCCATGGCAGAGCTCATGGGTGTCGAAGAGGTCGAGAGGGCTGGAGTTCCATAGGGGGCGCCACCGCCGGGAAAGGATGGCTGTCCGCGCCCCATATTTGATCGGGAGGAGGGAGATGATGACTCTCAACATATCATCGTGGAGGTTGCTGATGAAGTCTAGGCCTGCTAGAGTCGCTTGCGGTTCTAGCTCGCCCCGCCTCCACTTGTTGGCAGCCCCGTTCTCCACCTCCGGAGTCTCCTTGTCAGCGGCGTTTTCTGGTAGAAATGAGTGTACAAGGAATATTTAGTTAAAACAGGGAAATAGAAATGTGTATTGGTAACTAGAAGTTATTAGGTAGGAATATAGTAAGAAAAGGGAATAACAATTGGTTGCTTAAATACTACACAATTCATTTGACATTGCTGGGTAAGTCAACATGCAGATAGTTGAAAACTTACTTCGAACAAAGTCTGGACGGATGATTTTGTCGGGGAAGTTAGCATATATCTCATGACCAAGCCCTTTTATGTGCAGTGCAATTTTAGTGCCAGCTTTCAGTACATAAAACTTTGCAATTTCTTTCCAAAAGTCAGTGCCAAAATAGGAGTCACCACATTCATCAAGTCTTATAGTAGCAACGATTGTAAATCCATGGTTTGTGTGCAGTATGACACTGCGCAGCGAGCACGCCTCCATCAATTCACACACCAGCACGCACGCCTCCCCGTCTGCCTGCGCGGCGGACGCATCTCGTCAACTCACGCCTGCTCGCATGACACACGGGTCGTGTGGCGGCACGTATATTGTTTTTCTATTTGGATGATTAATCCTGCCGCTTTATTGCTTAACGAAAGCATGGCACGTATCCATTGTTGGTCTAGTGCTCACGGTTCAAATAAATAATCCATTTGGAATATTAGTTCCCAATATTAATAATCTCCTGTCTATAATTAGATAAAGATTACATCAAAACTGGTCGACAAAAAAGTACAATGCCACTTTTTATTGGTGTCCATATGACAACACGATAAGTTTCATGAACTTTAAATAAGTTTTGGATGTACTAGAATTTAAAAATCAAGATTTTCAATGTTTCAAATTTGTTGCATGGGGAGTAAACATGCACCCAGTGAGACACATGTGTTTTTGCAATCCATTTAGGTGCACTCTCACGTGTGCATGTAGCTCAAATTTGATTTTTGCACATTATACCCATAGAAATCAATCAATCAATGTACTAAAAATGTCTTAATGATCTTTGTGATTTTTTTGAAATTAAAACGTCCCTCCTTTGGTAACATATATGTTCACCGCGGGATAATTAATTTAACATGCATCGTAGTTGTGGTGGATTCGCGGTGTGCGTGTGGGTGTGTGCGTCTGGGCGTGGCGGGTGGCTCGCAGTACACTACGAATTGTGAGCCACCGTGTGGGTTGGCCGTTTTGTTAGGCAGACCGGTGTCACATCAGAGTCGTGAAATCGTTATTTAAAACATTACACAACCCTTTCATACATAAATGTTTTGGCCACATGCAGTCGATGGTTGTCCTACACGACACTCGATACTCGCGTGTGACAGTTTTTGTGGGCCCGCAAGGTCATCGTCCATCACTTTGACGAACAGCCGACAGTGAGGTTAATTTGACCAGCAAGGTAGAACCTTTTTTGTTTGTGTTATGGTGGTATATAGTATGTGTCGAAGAGGTGGGAGGGGACTAGCATATATACTATACGTACGCGTCCGTGAACAAGTACACCTCACTCAGTGTCGGGACTTCTTGGTTTCCGAAGCACGTGCCACATCAAAATTGTGGAATTGGCTATTCAAACATCACTCAACACCTTTTTGGGCCACATGCATATCCTAGCTTGGACACTCATGTGTGACGCTTCCATCTGTGGGCTCACGTGGCCATCGTCGATGCATGCATGCATGCATCACTTTGACCTACATCTAGAGAGGTTAATTAATTTCACCATCGATGAGGATTCTTTTGGGTTGTACATATATTACGGCAGGAGCATATAGTATGCGGTGAATAGGGGGGAAGGGGACCATCATATGCAGTACGCTTGATCAACCTCGCTCTGTGTGGGTGCATGGTTTACGGTTTTTGAGGCATGTGGCACATCAAAGTTGTGCATTTTGGGTATTCAACATATATATGTTTGGCCCACATGCAAAGCGGTGGTGGTTGTCCTCTCGCACCCACTTAAGCGGTTATCAGCGATATCAATGCTTTCCATCTGTGGGCCCACTTGGTCCATCACTACTTTTTGCCTGAGAACAAGAGAGGTTAATTTGACTTAGGAGGGGATTATTATTTTTGCTCTGGGATGACATGCATGATACAGTTTGAGTACACACACATGCATGTGTACGCATGAATCCCTCCCATCGAGTCGAAGTGGCTAGTACAACGACACATCATGAACCGATCTTGCTCTATGTGGGGAGCTAGTGTATGATTTTTGACGCACGCGCCACATCAATGTTGTGTATTCGAACATGCATGCACGCATCACCTCCATACATATGCATGTAGTGGTTGCCTTTGAAGGGTACACTCCCTCACGTGGTTATCGACGACAAGCCTATATATTCATGGGCCCGCGTGGACATCCATGATCACCTTGACCAACAACAAGATAGGTTACCATGGCAGATTCTTCATTTGGTTCATGTTATCGTAGTATAGGTCATGGTGAGATTCAGACCTTAAGTTTGAGCGCATATACTATGCACGCCTGCATGAATCCCCGTCGTTGGCTTGAAGTGTGGTGTAACATACATAAGCATAGTCAACCTAACCCTCACTCAGTGTGGGGATTTCTAGTTCGAAATCACAGTGCCACATCAAAGTTGTTCCATTGTTACTCAAAAACACACCTCTCCATACATATGTTTGGGCCACACGCATGCAGTGGTTGTCTTTGGGGACTACCTACTTGCGTGATTATTGGCGAGCTAGCCCATCTCCGGGGTCGCATGGACGGCCATCACTTTGACCAACAACAAGAGAGAGGTTGTACGACCAAGCTGGATTATTCTTGGTCTGTTTTGCGATCCATCATGGTGAGATATGCCTCTCTGTCCCGCCGACTGTAAGTGTGTGTGGGGGGGCTACTTCACACTTTGCTAGGTGAACCTCGGATGGGGGGGGCATGCATTCATAGCTTACG
>NC_041388.1:273897145-273959303 GCF_002162155.2 Triticum dicoccoides
TTAGGATTCCCTTCGTGCCGACATGAGGGAGGGGGGCTGCTAGCTACTTCGCACTGGCTGCTAGCTACTTTGCACTTTGCTAGGTGAACCTTGGTTGGGGGGAGGGGGCATGCATTCATAGCTTAGGATTCCCAATTCGTGCCGACACGAGGGGGTGGGGGCAAGCAATACCGTGCGCTTTGCGAGAGAGGTGCCACATCGAAGTTTCATTTGGTATTTGAAAATTAAACCACTCTTTTGATACATAAATTTGGTCCACATGCAAGTGTGTTCATGTTCTGACCCTCTCCGGCGTCATTTTCGCCAAATTTATGAACATTAGACAAGTCGGATGACGCAACAGACACGGTTCACTCAAACTAACCGTGTGCCACGCCGGTGCTCCTATCACGCACACATCCGCACAGTACATTCGGCTCCACGAGGCACCCCCTCTCAAAAATATCTGCCCGCCTCGAGGATTTTTCTGTTTCATAACACACGGTTGTTATCTCCGGACCGTGCGCGATGTTTCTTGTTCCCAATCCCGCTTGCATCCCTAGAAAATATCTACCCGCCTCGAGGGTTTCTCTCTTTCATAACACATGGTTGTTATCTCCGGACCGTGTGCGATGTTTCTTGTTCCCAATCCCGCATGCATCCCTAGAAAATATCTGCCCGCCTTGAGGGGTTTTCTGTTTCATAACACATGGTTGCTATCTCCGGACCATGTGCGATGGACTATCATCAAAATTTTCAATAGCCCGGCATTTCACTCCCGCGGTTTTTTGACTATAAATAGTAGGGTAAGACCCCATTGCAATTTTTAATTAAGAGAGCAAAGTACAAATAGTCTGAAAAGGCTTGAGGTAAGCCTTAAGAAGAAAAAAGAAACTAGAAACTACAAGAAAGAAGAAGAAAAAGAAAGAAAAAACCAAAAAGCCTACTAGCCTACAAATAGAGAAATTACAAAAGGCCTTCAAGCCAAACAGAGAATTGCCTCTCATGCTTCTTCCTCATCCTAATCTTTAAAAGCTTTAGTTCCTCCAGATATATGGACTTCCAACCTTGAAATGAAGGAGCAATGTTCTCGAAAATCTTATTATTTCTGGTTATCCAGATGGCCCATGCTCCAAGAATGATGATCTCCATGTAAAATGGGTACCTTAGTTTGTCTTTAGTTCACTCCCATGTTTGACTCCCGCGTAATAAAATTTTCAGTACCCGCGTCATTTCCTCAAACACCCCCCTCCACACACACACACACACACACACACACCAAAACCTCCTCGGGCGTGCGCACACACACACACCCCCTCCCTCGCTCGAAACCCTAGCAAGTTCCCCGCCGCCACTACCACCGCCACAAGGCCTCCATTGTCAACATCTGCCGGTTTGCCCGTGCAGCTTACCCACCGATATCCATACCCAGGCCGCCCTGAGTTTCTTAGATGATGCCTGCCAAATGCCCCCTTTCCCGCAGATCCCCATCCCCATCCTCATCCCCCACTCCAGAGCGTCACATCCTAAGCCCGGCTACACTTCCCGTGGAGCTTGAGGAGTGACTATCCCAAAAGAGGTGTATAGCGGTCTCTTCGCCCGACGTCACCAAGGAAGCTGACGACCATTACTAGCGGCGTGCACTCAAGCAATGGGCTAGAGTATGCGGGCATGTCTCGGCCACCAGCTATGACATCGAGGTCATCAACAGCGGCGGCCTGAGGCAAGCTATGTCACAGGTTAAGTGGCCCACCCCCAACCCCTCGGGTTCAACCGCCGTCGATCTCATCCATGGCCCCGCCGCTGATCCCCTCTCGCTCGCTGTCAACAATTTGCCATTCTACATTGCCATCGAGCCCCTTTTGTCATTTTTGAAGGACACGTTCTGCGACACTAGCTTGGGATCCACAGCTTCCAAGTCAGACGTCATCGACGGCGACCACGAGGAGGGCACCCTCTCCGGCTCATCCAAGGGGAAAGAGCCCATATGCTCTTCCAAGGGGAAAGCGCCCGTCTGCGACATCAGGGAGGGCACCCTACAGCCGTGCTCTTCCAAGGGGAAGGAGCCCATCTGCGACAACATGGAGAGCATCCAGGCTCCGTGATCTTCCCACGGGAACGAGCCCATCTGTGACAAGTGAGGAAACCCATGATTTGTTTTGCCATGCCTCTTCACAGGGGGAAACCCATGATTTGTTTTGTCGAGTCCCTTTTGTAGTGTAGTGAGAATATGTCCAGTTTTAATTGCTATATCTGGTTGTTTGCAGTATGCCTTGTTTATTTCAATTGTTCACAATGTGATGCTCTGTATGTGCAATTATTTACTGTGCAGTACATTTCATCAATCCAGTTTTAAACATACCGATAGGAATGCATATATTTGCCTGTTGTTAAGCCTGTTATAGCTAGCATATGCCTCTTTTAAAATTTTGATTGTTCGGTTGTTTGTAGTTAGCATATGTCCAGTTTCAAATGCTATCTTTGGTTGTTCGTAGTATGCCTTGTTTATTCCAGTTATTCACAATGTGATGTTCTATATGTGCAAGTATGAACTGTTGTGCTTAACATGCTTCTCGATGTACCTACACAGGGCAATTTTGGGAATGACTGCTATTTTCCATCGAGCTTAGTTTCATCCATGGCTTATATCTGCTCACTATTCAGGATATCGGTAGCCGGTACCATATAGGCCTGCGACTGATAAGGGACTAATCGGTGAATCAGACTTTTAACTGAATATATCTGCAATCCGTTTATCGTTAGGTTAACTAGGGCCATATGTAATATATCTGAGGCTACGTAGCAACATGCACTGGACTTAATGTCTAAATATGCAATCCTAGGCTACATAGCAACAAGGAAGAGTGTTACATTAATGTTCTAATGATGTCTAGATATACATAGAAGAGCAGCAACAATAGCAATAACAACACAACCCTGTTTGGATACTCAACTTAGCTAGAGGTTAGAGTTAGTTTCTAGCTCATTACTAACCCTGAACTAACTCCATCCAAAGAGTTGTTTGGATGGCAGGGTTAGATTGACAATAAATGCACTAGGAGAACTAGTTCCAATTAGCTCCTCTTGGGTTGGATAGTTTTTTTGGGTGGGTTATGTGCAACTAGCTCAAACTAGACCTCATGTTTAGATATACTTTAGGGCTATTTGAGCCCGAACTAGCTCAAACTAACTATAACCCCTCGATACAGTAGCAGTTAATCAACCGATAATTTGTAAGAATGCACTAAACTCCTTCCCGCCCATAATATTATAAGATACTCCCTCCGTTCATAAATATTTGTCTTTTTAGAGATTTCAAATGGACTACCTGATATGTCTCCAACGTATCTATAATTTTTGATTGTTTCATGCTATTTTATTATCAATCTTGGATGTTTTATAATCAGTTTATAGTCATTTTATATCATTTTTTGGTACTAACCTATTGACATAGTGCCCAGTGCCAGTTCCTGTTTTTTCATGTTTTTTACATCGCAGGAAATCAATATCAAACGGAGTCCAAATGGCACGAAACTTTACGATGATTTTTTATGGGCCGAAAGGAAGCAGATGGGCCCTGGTTGCACCTGGGGGTGCCCCGAGGGGGGCACAACCCACCAGGGCACGCCAGGAGGCCCTAGCGCACCCCGGTGGGTTGTGCCCACCTCGGGTGCCCCCTGGACCGCCTCTTTGCTGTATAAATACCCAGATATTCCCAAAAACCCAAGGGGAGTCGACAATATATTCATCCAGCCGCCGCAGAGTTCAGAAACACCAGATCCAATCTAGACACCATCATGGAGGGGTTCGCCACTTCTAGTGGCGCCTCTCCGATGATGCGTGAGTAGTTCTTTGTAGACCTTCGGGTCCGTAGTTAGTAGCTAGATGGCTTCATCTCTCTCTATTGATTCTCAATACAATGGTCTCTTGGAGATCCATATGATGTAACTCTTTTGTGGTGTGTTTGTTGGGATCAATGAACTTCGAGTTTATGGTCGGATCTATATTTTTATATCCATGAAAGTATTTGAGTTTATTTGATCTCTTTTATGCATGATCTCTTATAGCCTCGTATTTCTTCTCTGATATTTGGGTTTTGTCTGGCCAACTCGATCTATTTATCTTGCAATGGGAAGAGGTGCCCGGTAGTGGGTTCGATCTTATGGTGCTTGATCCCAGTGATAGAAACGGAACCGACACGTATGTATCGTTGCTACTAAGGATAAAAAGGCGATATCTATATCTACCGCCATATAGATAAACGGATCTTGTCTACATCATGTCATCGTTCTTACTGCATTACTCCATTTTTCCATGAACTTAATACACTAGATGCATGTTGGATAGCGGTCGATGTGTGGAGTAATAGTAGTAGATGCAGGCAGGAGTCGGTCTACTAATCTTGGACGTGATGCCTATGTAATGATCATTGCCTGGATATCGTCATAATTATTTGAAGTTCTATCAATTGCCCAACAGTAATTTGTTCACCCACCGTTTGCTATTTTTCTCGTGAGAAGCCACTAGTGAAACCTACGGCCCCCGGGTCTTATTTCCCATATATTTGCCTTTGCGATCCACTTTTTCCTTGCTTTTATTTTCAGATCTATTAAATCCAAAAATATAAAAATACTTTGTTGCACTTTATTTTATTTGTGATCTATTTATCCAATCTATTACAACCTTTGTCCCATCAACTTGCCAATTTCTGGCGCCGTTACCCGAAAGGGATTGACAACCCCTTTAACACTTCGGGTTGCGAGGTGTTGTTATTTGTGTGCAGGGGTTGTTTACATTGTGTTGCTTGGTTCTCCTACTGGTTCGATACCTTAGTTTCATAACGGAGGGAAATACTCTACCGTCGCTATGCTACATCACCCCTCCCTCTCCGGGGAAATACCAACGTAGTTCCAGCTGCCATCAAGGAGAATTTCTGGCGCCGTTGCCGGGGAGGATCTTCAACATAACCAGGTTCCTAATCACAAATCTCATCTCCTTGCAATTTACATTATTCGCCATTTGCCTCTCATTTTCCTCTCCCCCACTTCACAAAAATTTGCAGTTTTATTCGCCCCTCTTGTTCCGTTTGCTGTTTTCTTGCCGGATCTGTTTTTGAGTGCAATCTTGTTGTGTGGTCATCATGACTCAAGAGAACACCAAATTATGTGATTTCTCAAATACCAACAACAATGATTTTATTGGCACTCTGCTTGCTCCTCCCTCCACTAGTGCGGAGACTTGTGATATTAATACTGCTTTGCTGAATCTTGTTATGAAAGACCAATTTTCTGGTACTCCTAATGAGGATGCCGCGTCCCATCTTAATACCTTCGTGGAATTATGTGATATGCAAAAGAAAAAAAGATGTGGACAATGATGTGGTCAAGATGAAATTATTTATGTTTTCCTTGCATGATTCTGCAAAAATTTGGTTCTCTTCTTTGCCTCGCAATAGTATCGATTATTGGAATAAGTGCAAAGATGCTTTTATCACTAAGTATTTCCCTCCCACAAAAATTATTTCCCTTAGAACCCAGATCATGAATTTCAAGCAACTTGAACATGAGCATGTTGCGCAATCTTGGGAAAGGATGAAAATGATGTTAAGGAATTGCCCAACTCACAGGTTAAATCTTTGGATGATCATACAAAATTTTTATGCGGGATTGAATTTTGTTTCTTGTAATCTTTTAGATTCCTCCACGGGTGGTACTTCTATGGAAATTACTTTGGGTGAAGCTACCAAACTGCTTGATAATATCATGGCAAATTATTCGCAATGGCATACCGAAAGAGCTCCTACTAGTAAAAAAGTTAATTCGGTTGAAGAAATTTCTTCTTTGAGTGAAAAAGTTGATGCTCTTGTGAAATTGGTTGCTAGTAGAAGTGCTCCTATTGATCTTAATGATATGCCTTTGTCTACTTTGATTGAGCAAAATAGTGATGCCATTGATGTGAATTTTATTTCTCGCAACAATTTCAACGACAATGCTTATAGAGGAAATTTTAATCCTAGGACTTTTCCTAGTAATTCCTCTAACAATTATGGTAATTCGTATGGAAATCAATCTTATAATAGTAATAGGAACACCTCTAATCTTGAGAATAATATTAAAGAATTTATCCATACACAAAAGGTTTTCAACACTTCCATAGAAGAAAAGTTGAACAACATTGATGGTTTGTCTAGAAGTGTTGATAGAATTGCTCAAGATGTGGAAAATCTCAAGATGAAAATTTTTGTGCCTGAAGTAGATGAATCAATTAAATCTCTTTATGTTTCTATGGATGAAAGCAAGAAAAGAACTGCTATGCTTAGAGCTAAAAGAAAATTTTTAGAGAAAGCTTTTTCTAGTGATTATTCTTGCAAAAGTGATGAAGATCTTAAAAAGATTGGTGTTTCTTCTATTGATTCTTTGTTTAGTAAAGTTAAGTATGATGAAAAAGGGACTGGAGAGGAGTCAACTTTAGGTAGAAGGCGTCCCAATATTTCAGAGGGTGAAAATCTTGTTGAGAAGATTGATGAAAGTGGGTTTGGAGAGGTCAAAACTTTAGCTAGTGATGCACCCACTATTTTGGATTACAAAGACTTTAATTATGATAGTTGCTCTTTGATTGATTGTATTTCGTTGTTGCAATCCATGATAAATTCACCCCATGCTTATGAACAAAATAAAGCTTTTGCTAAACATATTGTTGATGCTATGATGAAAGCTCTTGAAGAAAAATTGGAATCAGAAGTTTCAATTCCTAGAAAATTGTATGATGAATAGGAACCTACTATCAAAGTCAAGATTAAAAATTATGAGTGTTTTGCTTTGTGTGACTTGGGTGCTAGTGTTTCCACAATTCCGAAATCTTTATGTGATGTGCTTGGTCTTACCAATCTTGAAGAATGTTCCATGAATGTGCACTTGGCGGACTTTACTATTAAAAAGCCTATGGGAAGGATTAATCATGTTCTTATTCTTGCAAATAGGAATTATGTGCCCATATATTTTGTTGTTCTTGATATTTATTGCAATCCGTCTTGTCCAATTATTCTTGGTAGACCGTTTTTACGCACTATCGGTGTCGTGATTGCTATGAAAGAAGGCAATATTACGTTCAATTTCCTTTGAGGAAAGGTATGGAACACTTTACTAGAACTAGAATTAAGCCACCTTATGAATCAATCATGAGGTCATCTTATGGATCAAGAACCAAAGATGACAAAACTTAGAACCTTGCTTTATATCTAGCTAAGGGCGTAAAACTATAGCGCTTGTTGGGAGGCAACCCAATGAATAAAATTTATTTTTGCTTTTTTCTTTCTGTTCTTGAGTGTTAGCACAATTATTCTACTGTTATGATTGTGTTTTTTATGTTTTAGTTAGTGTTTGTTCCAAGTAAATCCTTTAGGATCTTCTTGGGCAATAGTTGTTTGATCTTGCTGTAAAAAACAGAAAGTTTGCGCTCACAAAATTAATTTTAGTTTTTTACCAGAGAGCGATAAAATACCCGTTCCACTTGAGGTAGATCAATATAGAAATTTCCAAGGCCTTCCTAATTTTTCAGAGTTTTTTGAGTTACAGAAGTATTCGAAATAGTCAGATTGCTACAGACTGTTCTGTTTTGACAGATTCTGTTTTCTTTGTGTTGTGTGCTTATTTTGATGGCTCTATGGTTTTATTTGATGAGTTTTTGTCATAGAAAAGTTGGAATACAGTAGATATAATACAAAACAAAATATGAATTGGTTTGATACAACACTTATAGTAGTGGTTTCTTATTCTTATACTAACGGATCTCACAAAGGCTTTGTTGAGTTTTGTGTGATTGAAATTTTCATGTTTTGGGTTATCTTACGATGGATGAAGGAAGGATGTAAGAGCCTAAGCTTGGGGATGTCCCGTCATCCCAAGCTATTATCCAAGAATGAGCAACCAACTAAGCTTGGGGATGCCCCCGAGTGGCATCCCTACTTTCTTCCAACAACTATCGGTATTTTACTCGAGATAATATTTTTATTCGTCACATGATATGTGTTTTGCTTGGAGCGTCTTGTATGATATGTGTCTTTGCTTGTTTTATTTTGTGTTTTAAGTTATCAAAACTTTTCTGGACACACCTATTTGAGAGAGCCAAAATTATGTCATGACTTGTTAGAATTGCTCTCTATGCTTCATTTAAATCTTTTGTGAGCTAAGAGTTGCTCTAGTGCTTCACTTATATCTTTTTGAGCATGGTGTGCTTTGTTATTTTTGAAGAAATGCTCTCTTTCTTCACTTAGATTTGTTTGAGATTTATTAATTTTTTTAATAAGTTCTCTTTTGCTTCACTTAAATTATTTTGAGAGAAAGAAAATTTGTTATGCTTATGATCTTCACTTATATTTGTTTGAGCTTATGAAAAGCAACACATGGAAATTAGTGTGGAAGTGATAGATATCCAAGAAGGCTAAATTAAAGAAAAATTCATGAAGATCATTGGACAAAATAAACTTGATTCTTAGTAATAGTTTTGAGATATGATGATGTGATATGCGAGTCATCTTGATGAGTAGTTGTGCTTTAGTAGGAGTATTGGTGTTAAGGTTTGTGATTCCCTATGCAAGTACGAAAGTCAATAGTCATGCAATGAAAATTATATCCTACTTGTGGTGCATTATTCGGTGTTAATTATGCTTAATGCTTGCTTATGAGATTATTCATTTCTTGGTTGGTCACTTCCCAATCTTTTGCTAGCCTTGATTTCGCACTAAGTATGACCTCTACTTGTGCATCCAAACTCCTTTAAACCAGTTTTGCCACATGAGTCCAGTCTATCTACCTGTATGCGGTATTCTTCTGCCATTCTAAGCAAATTTGCATGTGTCATCTCTAATTTTCAAAATAAACTTCTCTTTTGGGTGCTTGTTTCGCTCATGGAGCGGTGAGGGGTGGCTAATATTTTCCATGCTAGATGTGTTATTCCCAAGATGAGTGCTTATTCACTTGTCATTGCACGAGGGTAAGGCAAATGTATTAGGGATGCCCAGTCTCGAAATGCAAAAACAAAAATGAATTTACTTTATGTTGTCAAATAATAAATTCCTTGGAAAGTGTTGGTATGGAGGGCACCCGTGGATATGGCTAGCCATGGAAAGTGAAAGTTATGGTGGAAAAAGGAATAAACTTTATTTTCTGTTTTGGAACCGCATATGGCATATCTAGCATGGAAAGTGTTCGGAACTCTAAGTCGTTTTCATTGGTGGGATTGATACACCTCCCAAAATGCTTTTATCTCAAATTTTTTGCTTTGAGCTCTAGCACCTCTACAAATCCCTACCCCCCTCTGCGAAGGGCCTATCTTTTTCTTTATGCAATTTTTTATTTTGAAATTTGAGTCTCCATCTTCTCTTATAAAAGGAACCAACTAGAAGGCAATATGATCGTGCTCAAGTATTGGGTGTAGTTAATATTCGAGTGTGTTTCATGAATGGATCAATGTTTGAGCATGATGGGCTAGGGATAACTTATTTTAGCGTTGATATTTTGAAAGACATGGTTGCTTGTTGATATGCTTGAGTATCTAAATTATTATGTCAAAACTAGACTATTGCTTTGAATCACATAAAATTCCAAATGTCCATGCTATAAAGAAAAGAATATGATATGACTTGTTGAACAACACTCCACATCAAAATTTCTGTTTTTATCACTTACCTACTCAAGGACAAGTAGGAGATAAGCTTGGGGATGCTGATACGTCTCCAACATATCTATAATTTTTTATTGTTCCATGATGTTTTATTATCAATCTTGGATGTTTTATAATCATTTTATATCATTTTTTGGTACTAACCTATTGACATAGTGCCCAGTGCCAGTTCCTGATTTTTCCATGTTTTTTACATCATAGGAAATCAATATGAAATGGAGTCCAAATGGGCCAAAACTTTATGATGATTTTTTATGGGCCAAAAGGATGCAGATGGGCCCTAGTTGCACCTGGGGGGTGCCCCGAGGGGGGCACAAACCACCATGGTGTGCTAGGAGGCCCTGGCGCCCCGGTGGGTTGTGCCCACCTCGAGTGCCCCCTAGACCGCCTATTTGCTCTATAAATACCCAAATATTCCCAAATCCCTAGGGGAGTCAACAAAATATTCATCCAGTCACCGTAGGGTCCAGAAACACCAGATCCAATCTAGACACAATCACGGAGGGGTTCACCAGTTCCATTGGTGCCTCTCCGATGATGCATGAGTAGTTCTTTATAGACCTTCGGGTCCGTAGTTAGTAGCTAGATGGCTTCATCTCTCTCTCTCTCTCTTGATTCTCAATACAATGGTCTCTTGGAGATCCATATGATGTAACTTTTTTGCGGTGTGTTTGTTGTTGATGAACTTCGAGTTTATGATCAGATCTGTGTTTTTATATCCATGAAAGTATTTGAGTTTCTTTGATCTCTTTTGTGCATGATCTCTTATAGCCTCGTATTTCTTCTCCGATATTTGGGTTTTGTCTGGCCAACTCGATCTATTTATCTTGCAATGGGAAGAGGTGCCCGGTAGTGGGTTTGATCTTACGGTGCTTGATCCCAGTGACAGAAAGGGAACCAACATGTATGTTTCGTTGCTACTAAGGATAAAAAGACGAGATCTATATCTATCGCCATATAGATAAACGGATCTTGTCTACATCATGTCATCATTCTTATTGCATTACTCCATTTTTCCATGAACTTAATACACTAGATGCATGCTGGATAGCGGTCGATGTGTGGAGTAGTAGTAGATGCAGGCAGGAGTCGGTCTACTAATCTTGGGCGTGATGCCTATGTAATGATCATTGCCTGGATATCGTCATAATTATTTGAAGTTCTATAAATTGCCCAACAGTAATTTGTTCACCCACCGTTTGCTATTTTTCTTGAGAGAAGCCACTAGTTAAACCTACGACCCCCGGGTCTTATTTCTCATATATTTGCCTTTGCGATCCACTTTTTCCTTGCTTTTATTTTCAGATCTATTAAACCCAAAAATACAAAAATACTTTGCTGCACTTTATTTGATTTGCGATCTATTTATCCAATCTATTACAACCTTTCTCCCGTCAACTTGCCAATTTCTGGTGCCATTACCCGAAAGGGATTGACAACCCCTTTAACACATTGGGTTGCAAGGTGTTGTTATTTGTGTGCAGGGGTTGTTTACATTGTGTTGCTTGGTTCTCCTACTGGTTCGGTACTTTGGTTTCATAACTGAGGGAAATACTCTACCATCGTTGTGCTACATCATCCCTCCCTCAACGAGGAAATACCGACGTAGTTCTAGCTGTCATCACTACCACATATGGATGTATATAGACATATTATAAAAGAGTGTTGTACTACATCATTGTACAATTGTTGTTTAGCTTCTAATATTAACTTAGTGCTTTTAGGTACATATGTCATTGGTAAAGATCCGCACTTTGACCCTTTCTGCGTATGGGGCAATGAGATATAGATGAACCATCATCAAGTGGGGAAGTTGATAAAGATTGTTAGTAAAATGGGTCCAAAGATGGCAATTAAACTATTTGTTTACACTTTATCCAAGACAACATCGAACTGCAGAATGGTAAGTAAGAACTCTGCAGCCTTCTTTCTACTGCCCATAATGAGTTGTGTTAGATTACAATGTCTGAATCTTTTTCCTTTGCAGTGGTTGCCAAAGCAGTTTACTCAAGATTACCTCTCAAACTACATGATTGGTGGGCATGCAAAGGTTAAAGTATTTCTACCAGAACACGATGATTATCTCGATGTTTTCATGAAGACCGTGAAGGATGGGCGGTCGGCCATCACAAGGGGTTGTACTAGAGTCGTGTGTGCCTTCTGCATGGAGGAGGGCACAATATGGGCATTCCGCTTCACCTTGTTCAGCAACCATAATATATTTCGCCTCTTTCTTTACCTTCTTTAATAGTACAAGTAGACAACTGTGGTTCATCATTCTTTGTTTGGTTCTTATGTAATTCTTGAAGATATGTACCTATGAATCGAATAATGCATTGGTTGTTTGAACCTGATGGATATGAATAAAGCTGTAGCATACATTCAAATTCAAATTCAAATCCAGTACAATTTGAAATAGCAGCAATTAAATTACGGTGAAATTATGCTCCCCAGGTTGTTACGACACACACAGTTGGTAAAAACACAAACGTTTGCGATATACACCATAATCCGAGACGGTTCACAGAGAGCGAACATGTGTAAGCATGCACACAGTTGCCGTTTCCAAAGCATGTGCGATGTCAGACAATATCACAAACGGTGCGGGCAAACTAAACATTTGTGTTAGTTGCCTTATCGTACACGATTCTCAACCATGAACTGTTTCTGATGAAGTATGCATCGTAAATGTTGCACCACAGACTAGCGTGTGCGATAGTTGTCGTGTACGACGATGTTACGATGGTTTGACGTTTCGTAATCATGTCCGACACTCGTACGACGATTAGCTAATCTTCTTAATAGTGAACCATTTGTGATGGGCCGCGCATCATACATGTTCTATAATAGTGAGCCGTTTGTGATGGGTCGTGCATCGTAAACGTAGCACCACAGAATACCAACTGTGATGGTAATGCGAGCAGAAACGAGTAGGAGTACTGTAGGGTCCCTATCCCCGACGGTTTCTGGTCATGTGGGAAGGACCCCCCTGTCGCCCACACTCACTTGGCGACGGTTCCAAATGCCGTCGCGGAAAGGGGTTAAAAACTGTTTGTTTAGGACCGACGCGCACCAGTGGATGGCTCGCGTGATCATTGGAAACGACGTCAATACCAGGGACATCTTCATCCCCGAGCAAATTTTTGCGTTCGGCAGCATCGTGATAACCCACAAGTATAGGGGAATGCAATAGTTTTTGAGGGTAGGGTATTCAACCCAAATTTATTGATTTGACACAAAGGGAGCCCAAGAATATTTCAAGTATTAGAAGCTTAGTTATCAATTAAACCACACCTGAAAGACTTAATATTTGCAGCAAAGTATTTAGTAGCAAAGTAATATGGAAGTAACAGTAACAATGGCAAAAGAGACAATAACAGTTTTGTAGCGGTTGTAACAACAGCAATGGCAAAGCGACTTAGCAAAGATCAATATGTGAAAAGCTTGTAGGCAATGGATCGGCAATAATAATTGTGTTGGATAATATTCATCATGTAGCAGTCATAACCTAGGGTGACACAGAACTAGCTCCAATTCATCAATATAATGTAGGCATGTATTCCGAATATAGTCGTACGTGCTTACCAAAAATAACTTTCATGACATCTTTTGTCCTATACTCCCGTGGCAGCGGGGTCCTAATGGAGATATTACAGCCTACTTTTAATAGAGAAGTGGACCAAAGCATGAGCACCTAGTGAATACATGAACTCCTCAAACTACGGTAATCACCGGAAAGAATCCCAATTATTGCCACCTTGGGGTATGCGGATCATAACTCATAATAGGTGTCTACAACTTGCAAGATAGGATCAAGAACACAAATATATTCATGAAAACATAATAGGTTCAGATCTGAAATCATGGCACTCGGGCCTGAAGGAAATATGCCCTAGAGGCAATTATAAAGTTGTTATTTATATTTCCTTATATCATGATAAATGTTTATTATTCATGCTAGAATTGTATTAACCGGAAACTTGATACATGTGCGAATACATATACAAAACATAGTGTCCCTAGTATGCCTCTACTTGACTAGCTCGTTAATCAAAGATGGTTAAGTTTCCTGACCATAGACATGTGTTGTCATTTGATGAATGGGATCACATCATTAGGAGAATGATGTGATGGAAAAGACCCATTTGTTAGCTTAGCATAATGATTGTTAAGTTTTATTGCTATTGCTTTCTTCATGACTTATACATATTCCTCTGACTATGAGATTATGCAACTCCCGAATACCGGAGGAACACCTTGTGTGCTATCAAATGTCACAACGTAACTAGGTGATTATAAAGATGCTCTACAGGTGTCTCCGAAGGTGTTTGTTAGGTTGGCATAGATCAAGATTGGGATTTGTCACTCCGAGTATCGGAGAGGTATCTCTAGGCCCTCTCGGTAATGCACATCACAATAAGCCTTGCAAGCAATGTGACTAATGAGTTAGTTGCGGGATGATGCATTATGGAACGAGTAAATATACTTGCCGGTAACGAGATTAAACTAGGTTTGAGGATACCGACGACCGAATCTCGGGCAAGTAACATACCGATGACAAAGGGAATTACGTATGTTGCCATTGCGGTTTGACCGATAAAGATCTTCATAGAATATGTAGGAACCAATATGAGCATCCAGGTTCCGCTATTGGATATTGACCGGAGATGTGTCTCGGTCATGTCTACATAGTTCTCGAACCCATAGGGTCCGCACGCTTAACGTTCGATGACGATTTGTATTATGAGTTATTATTTTTGTGACCGAAATTTGTTCGGAGTCCCGGATGAGATCACGGACATGACAAGGAGTCTCGAAATGGCCGAGAGGTAAAGATTGATATATTGGACGATGATATTCAGACACCGGAATGGTTTCGGATCGTTTCGGGTATTTTTCGGAGGACCGGGAGGTTACTGGAACCCCCCGAGGAAAGTTATGGGCCTACATGGGCCATAGGGGAGAGGGGAGGCAGACCACAAGGGGTGGCCGTGCCCCCTCCCATGGGGAGTCCGAATTGGACTAGGGGAGGGGGCATGCCCCCCTTTCCTTCTCCTCTTCCCTCTCATTCCCCCTTTTCCCTTCCGGAAGAAGGAAGGGGGAGGCCGAATTGGACATGGAGTCCAAGTCGGTTTCCTCCCCTATGGCGCGCCCCATGGCCGGCCTCCTCCCTATCCTCCTTTATATACGGGGGCAGGGGCACCCCAAAGCACATACATTGTTCTCTTAGCCGTCTGCGGTGCCCCCTGCACAGTTTACTCCTTCGGTCATTGCGTCGTGTGCTTAGGCGAAGCCCTGCGCGGATCACATCGCCATCATCGTCACCATGCCGTCGTGCTGATGAAACTCTCGCTCGACCCTTAGCTAGAGCAAGAGTTCGAGGGACGTCATTGAGCTGTACGTTTGCTGAACTCGGAGGTGCTGTACGTTTGGTACTTGATCGGCTGGATCACGAAGACGTTCGAGTACATCAACCACATTAACCTAACGCTTCCGCTTTCGGACTACGAGGGTATGTGGACACACTCTCCCCCTCTCGGTGTTATGCATCTCCTAGATATATCTTGCATGATCGTAGGAATATTTTTGAAATTGCATGCTACGTTCCCCAACAGGGCCCTAGTGACAAGCATTAAGCATAGCAAAGTCGTAGCAACATCAATCTCAGAACATAGTGAATACTAGGAATCAAACCCTAACAAAACTAACTCGATTACATGATAAATATCATCCAACCCATCACCGTCCAGCAAGCCTACGATGCAATTACTCATGCACGGCGGTGAGCATCATGAAATTGGTGATGGAGGAAGGTTGAAGATGATGATGGCGACGAATCCCACTCTCCGGAGCCCCGAATAGACTCCAGATCAGCCCCCCGATGAAGAACAGGAGGCGGCAGCGGCTCCGTAGCGTAAAACGTGATGAATCCTTCTCTCTGATTTTTTCTGCTCGAATAGGGTTATATAGAGTTGGAGTTGAGGTTGGAGGACGTCCAAGGGGCCCACAAGCCCTCTAGGCATGCCCCAGGGGGTTCCCCTAGGCTTGTGGCCTCTGGGTGGATCCCCTCTGGATAATTCTTGCGCCAATATTTTTTATATCTTCCAAAAATATTCTTCGTAAATTTTCAGGTCAATCCGAGAACTTTTATTTCTGCAGAAAATTAACACCATAGGAATTCTTCTGAAAACAGCGTCAGTTCGGGTTAGTTCCATTCAAATCATGCAAGTTAGAGTCCAAAACAAGGGCAAAAGAGTTTGGAAAAGTAGATACGATGGAGACATATCACATTGTTCTGCACACAGACTCGACCAGCCGCCTCGACCCTGTCGACTGTTCGCCCCTGAGCACCAAATCAGGTTTGGCAACTTAGAGTACGTCATGGATGCTCGGGGTGGTGTGATCTTCACTGGCTTCTCGACCCTACCTGGGACGCCCTCGTACTCCGAAGCATTAACTTTGGGGTCTCCCCCCGATTCGATTTCTAGATTGTCCCTTATCTTGCGGCTGGTTTCGAGCTCGGATACAATCACTATGTCCGAAGATCGGGAGTCAACCGCATCCGGACTTTCCTTCCTTATCGTGGATCTGGCTTCGAGCCCTAATGAGAGTTCGGCGTCTGAAGATCGGAAGTCAACCCCAGCCGGACTCGCCCCGCTTATGATGGAATTGGCTTCGAGCCTTGATGCAAGTGCGACGTCCGAAGACAAGGAGTCTTCCCTGGTCAGACTCACCCCTCGTCCCCCCATCATACCGAAGGTTGACTCTGAGGAGATTTTGTGTGCTAACCTGGCCGGTCTCGCCCTGATAAACAAGGCGATGGACCGGATCCAGATGATGAATATCTTGGAGGGCCCATCCTCGGCTCACACTCAGTGGGGCCTTGAAGTGAGCCACAGGGAATTTTATGCCCACCCACCACCCACTTGGTAGCCATTACTGAAGACTTAACCGACATGCTGGACTATGCCTCTGAAGAGGCCAGTGACATGGATGACGACTGTGAAGCCATGGCCCACACTGAAACCGCCCCTCTCGTCACCGGCCAATGGACGACCACCTCCACCTATGATGTTTACATGGTAGACACCACCAAGGACAATGGCGATGGTGCCAACAATGGGGATGACACCCCCGGAAGAGAGCCCGGGGAGGAACCCCCCAAACGCCGAAAACAACCCCGATGATCCAAGGGGCATCGAGGCAAGGAAAGCAACACAAGCACCGGAGAGGATGACTCTCCTGACAATGTGGAAGACCTCGGTGACCCCACCCCCGAGCACCAGCCTGATGGCTCAGAGGGGCATGGGGGCTAGTATAACCCCGAGGACCCTGATGACTCCGAGGATAGCAACTATATGCCTCTCTGCGAAGAGGAGGTCAGCCTCGGAGCTGAAAATTTTATCGTTCCGGAAGACCCATGGGACCAAGAGCGGTTCAATCAGCAACTCATAGCCACCGCGTGAAGCTTGAAGAAGAAGCAGCAACAGATGAAAGACGGACAAAATACCCTCAACGATAGATGGACAAAGTCTTGGTAGCAAAAGAAGGGTACGACTACTAGCCTACCAGCAGCAAACTAAAAGCTACCCAAAGCGGAAGCTGCTACCACAATTCGACGACGAGGTCCCGGCGCCCGCACCACCAAGATATACACAGGCAGACTAGCCCAACCGCCCCGCTAACGAAGGGACATGTCGGCTGAAGAAGCCGAATACCCACCCGCTCCCCTCACCGTAAAGGCGAGAAGGCGGCACAGCCAGAATACCAATACGATCTCCGTCATGACCTTGCCATTAGGGCAGGACAGTCATGATCCATCTAAGGATCTCTGGATTACGCCTGGCTGGATGGGACGGATATCAATCGTGGCATGACCGAAACGATAGAATTCGAGAGCAGCACCGGGTCGATATGGCCACCGATCTATGGCGTGACATAGCCCGGGTTAGGGCGCCACTCACCCGATGTGCTTCACCAACGAGGTAATGCGGCACCAGTTCCCCGAAGGGTTTAAACCCGTAAACATCGAACAATACAACGGGACTACAGACCTGGCCGTGTCGATCGAAGACTTTCTTCTCCACATTCATATGGCTTGAGGGGACGACCTCCACGCCATAAAATATTTGCCACTAAAGCTCAAAGGACCAGCCAGACACTGGCTGAACAACCTGCCCGAAAACTCTATTGGGAGTTGGGACAAGCTCAAGGATGTTTTACGAGCTAACTTTAAGGCACTTATGTCCGGCCTTCGGATGCCGATGACCTGAGCCACGTGGTCCAACAGCCCGTAGAATCGGCCTAGCAATTTTGGAATCGGTTTAAGACCAAAAAGAACCAGATCGTCGACTGTCCGGATGCAGAAGCAATAGCTGCATTCAGGCACAATATCCGGGATGAATGGCTAGTGCGCTAGCTCGGTCAAGATAAACCGAAGATGATGGCAGCACTCACCTCTCTAATGACCCGCTTTTGCATGGGTGAAGACAGTTGGTTGGCTCGTAGAAGCACCAACACAGAAGACCCTGGCACCTCGGAAGTCCGAGAAGGAAATGGGAAACCACGGTGCAACAGAAATAAGCGTCGCCACAACAATGGCGAAGTCGAAGACACGATAGTGAATGTTGAATTCCGCAACTCCAAAATAGGACTGTGGAGGAAACCCTCTAAGGGGAACTAGGAGGGATCCACTAAGTTGGACACAATCCTGGACAGACCCTGCCAGATCCATGACATGTTTGACAAGCCCGCCAACCACACCAACTGTAACTGTTGGGTAATCAAACAGGCTGGCAAGCTCACAACCGAAGAAGCAGGCAAAAGCCTCCGCAGCGAGGACAATGAAGAACCTTGCAGGCTGAATAACGAGGGCCAGAAAAAATTCCCTCCCGAGGTAAAAATGGTGAATATGATCTTCACCACCCACATACCCAAGAAGGAGTGGAAATATGCACTTTGGGGA
This sequence comes from Triticum dicoccoides, assembly GCF_002162155.2. Taxonomy (NCBI): domain Eukaryota; kingdom Viridiplantae; phylum Streptophyta; class Magnoliopsida; order Poales; family Poaceae; genus Triticum; species Triticum dicoccoides. The sequence goes on from NC_041388.1 coordinate 273,915,771, forward strand.
GTCCACGCCGTAGAGCCCAAAGCCCCAAAATTCTGTTGGAAATATGCCATAGAGGCAATAATAAAGTGGTTATTATTATATTTCCTTGTTCATGATAATTTTCTATTGTTCATGCTATAATTTTATTAACCGGAAACCGTAATACATGTGTGAATACATAGATCGTAGTATGTCCCTAGTAAGCCTCTAGTTGACTAGCTCATTGATCAACATATGGTCATGGTTTCCTGACCATGGACATTGGATGCCGTTGATAACGGGATCACATCATTAGGAGAATGATGTGATGGACAAGACCCAATCCTAAGCATAGCACAAGATCGTATAGTTCATTTGCTAAAGGCCTATCTAATCTTGATGGCAGCTGGAACTACGTCGGTATTTCCCCGGAGAGGGAGGGATGATGTAGCACAGCGACACTAGAGTATTTCTCTTAGTTATGAAACCAAGGCATCGAACCAGTAGGAGAACCAAGCAACACAACATAAGCAACACTTGCACACAAATAACAACGCCTCACAACCCGTCGTGTTAAAGGGGTTGTCAATCCCTTTCGGGTAACGGCGCCAGAAACGGCGAGTGACGGGAGATAAAGTTGTAAATATTGATGGATCGAACGCCAAATAAAATAAATTGCATCAAGGTATTTTCTGGATTTTTGGTTTAATAGATCTGAACATAAAAGCAAGGAAAAAGTAGATCGTAAAGGCAAATATATGAGAAATAAGACCCGGCGGCCGTACGTTTCACCAGTGGCTTCTCTCAAGAAAAAAAGCAAACGGTGGGTAAACAAATTACTGTTGGGCAGTTGATAGAACTTCAAATAATTATGACGATATCCAGGCAATGATCATTACATATGCATCATGTCCAAGATTAGTAGACCGGCTCCTGCCTGCATCTACTACTATAACTCCACACATCGACCGCTATCCAGCATGCATCTAGTGTATTAAGTTCATGGAAAAACGGAGTAATGCATTAAGAATGATGATAAGATGTAGACAAGATCCATTTATCTATATGGCGGTAGATATAGATCTCTTCTTTTTATCCTTAGTAGCAACGATACATACGTGTCGGTTCCCTTTCTGTCGCTGGGATCAAGCACCTTAAGATCGAACCCACTATCGGGTACCTCTTCCCATTGCAAGATAAATAGATCGAGTTGGCCAGACAAAACCCAAATATCGGAGAAGAAATACGAGGCTATAGGAGATCATGCATAAAAGAGATCAAAGAAACTCAAATACTTTCATGGATATAAAAATATAGATCTGGTCATAAACTCGAAGTTCATCGATCCCAACAAACACACCGTAAAAGAGTTACATCATATGGATCTCCAAGAGACCGTTGTATTGAGAATCAAGAGAGAGAGAGATGAAGCCATCTAGCTACTAACTACGGACCCAAAGGTCTACAAAGAACAACTCACGCATCATCGGAGAGGCACCAATGGAAGTGGTGAACCCTCCGTGATGGTGTTTAGATTGGATCTGATGTTTCTGGACTCTGCGGCGGCTGGATGAATATTTCGTCGACTCCCCTAGGGTTTGGGGAATATTTGGGTATTTATAGAGCAAAGAGGCGGTCCAGGGGGCACCCGATGTGGGCACAACCCACCAGGGCGCGCCTGGGCTTCCTGGTGGGTTATGCCCCCCTCGGTGCACTCCCCGGGTGCAACCAGGGCCCATCTGCTTCCTTTTAGCCCATAAAGATCATCGTAAAGTTTCGTGCCATCTGGACTCCGTTTGATATTGGTTTCCTGCGATGTAAAAAACATGGAAAAAACAGGAACTGGCACTGGGCACTATGTCAATAGGTTAGTACCAAAAAATGATATAAAATGATTATGAAACATCCAAGATTGATAATAAAATAGCATGGAACAATCAAAAATTATAGATCGTTGGAGACATATCAGCATCCCCAAGCTTAACTCCTACTCGTCCTCGACTAGGTAAGTGATAAAAACAGAATTTTTGATGTGGAGTGATGTTCATCAAGTCATATCATATTCTTTTTCTTTATAACATGGACATTTGGAATTTTTTGTGATTCAAAGCAATAGTCTAGTTTTGACATAATAATTTAGATACTCAATCATATCAACAAGCAACCATGTCTTTCAAAATATCAATGCTAAAATAAGTTATACCTAGCCCATCATGCGCAAACATTGATCCATTCATGAAACACACTCGAATATTAACTACACCCAATACTTGAGCACGATCATATTGCCTCCTAGTTGGTGCTTTTTACGAGAGAAGATGGAGACTCAAATTTAAAAATAAAAATTTAATAATGTAAAAGAAAGTCCCTTCACAGAGGGAAGTAGGGATTTGTAGAGGTGCCACAGCTCAAAGCGAAAAATTTGAGATAAAAACATTTTGGGAGGTGTGTCCATCCCACCAACGAAAATGACTGAGAGTTCCGAACACTTTCCATGCTAGATATGCCATAGGCGGTTCCCAAACAGAAAATAAAGTTTATTCCTTTTTCCACCACAACTTTCACTTTCCATGGCTAACCGTATCCACGGGTGCCCTCCATACCAACACTTTCCAAGAAATTTATTATTTGACAACATAAAGTAAATTCATTTTTGTTTTTACATTTCGGTACTGGGCATCCCTAATACCTTTGCCTTACTCTCGTGCAATGACAAGTGAATAAACACTCATCTTGAGAATAACACATCTAGCATGGAAAATATTAGCCACCCCTCACTGCTCCGCGAGCGAAACAAACACACAAAAGAGAAGTTTATTTTGAAAATTAGAGATGGCACATGCAAATTTGCTTAGAACGGCAAAATAATGCTCATATAGGCAGATATAGTGGACTCATGTGGCAAAACTGGTTTAAAGGATTTTGGATGCACAAGTAGAAGTCATACTTAGTGCAAAATGAAGGCTAGCAAAAGATTGGGAAGTGATCAACCAAGAAACGAATAATCTCATAAGCAAGCATTAAGCATAATTAACATCGAATAATGCACCACAAGTAGGATATAATTTGCATTGCATGACTATTGACTTTCGTGCATGCATCGGGAATCACAAACCTTAACACCAATATTCCTACTAAAGCATAATTACTCATCAACATAGCTCACATATCACATCATCATATCTCAAAACTATTACTGAGAATCAAGTTTATTTTGTCCAATGATCTCCATGAAATTTTCTTTACTTTGTCCTTCTTGGATATCTATCACTTTGGGACTAATTTTCATGAGTTGCTTTTCATAAGCTCAACTGAATATAAGTGAAGATCATGAGCATAACAAATTTTTCTTTCTCTCAAAATAATTTGAGTGAAGCAAGAGAGAATTTCTTCAAAATTTTACTAACTCTCTAATAAATATAAGTGAAGCAAGAGAGCATTTCTTCAAAAATAACAAAGCACACCATGCTCAAAAAGATATAAGTGAAGCACTAGAGCAAGTCCATTGCTCATAAAAGATTTAAGTGAAGCATGGAGAGTAATTCTAACAAGTCATGACATAATTTTGGCTCTCTCAAATAGGTGTGTCTAGCAAGGATTGATAACTTAAAACACAAAATAAAACAAGCAAAGACACATATCATACAAGACGCTCCAAGCAAAACACATATCATGTGACGAATAAAAATATAGTCTCGAGTAAAATACCGATAGTTGTTGGAAGAAAGCGGGGATGCCACTCAGGGGCATCCCCAAGCTTAGTTGGTTGCTCATTCTTGAATAATAGCTTGGGATGTCGGGGCATCCCCAAGCTTAGGCTCTTATATCCTTCCTTCATCCATCGTAAGATAACCCAAAACTTGAAAACATCAATCACACAAAACTCAACAAAACCTTCGTAAGATCCGTTAGTATAAGAATAATAAACCACTACTATAAGTGTTGTATCAAACCAATTCATATTTTGTTTTTGTATTATATCTACTGTATTCCAACTTTTCTATGGCAAAAACTCATCAAAGAAAACCATAGAGCCATCAAAATAAGCACACAACACAAAGAAAACAGAATCTGTCAAAACAGAACAGTATGTAGCAATCTGACTATTTCGAATACTTCTGTAACTCAAAAAACTCTGAAAAATTAGGACAAACTGAGAAATTTGTATATTGATCTACTGCAATTGGAATGGGTATTTTATTGATCTCTGGTAAAAGATGAAAATTAATTTCGTGAGCGCAAACTTTTCTGTTTTTTCAGCAGGATCAAACAACTATTGCCCCAGAAGATCCTAGAGGCTTTACTTGGCACACACACTAATTAAAACATAAAAAACACAATCATAACAGTAGCATAATTGTGTAAACACACAAGAACAGAAAGCAAAAAGAAAAAATAAATTTTATTCATTGGGTTGCCTCCCAACAAGCGCTATAGTTTTACGCCCTTAGCTAGGCATAAAGCAAGGATCTAAGTTTTGTCATCTTTGTCCAACTCTTCAATCAAACACTTAGAATCCCTCAAAGATTTAGCATAAAGATTCTCAATAACAACACTTCTAGGAATAAATTCAAAGATTTCATTCTTGCAAAAAGGATCTCTTATCACTTCAACAAAATCAGGGTGGATACTAATCATATTAAGATCTCCTTTATTACTATCACTAGAAGTTGCACCCTTGTTTCTGGATCTCCTACTCTTTATGGGAGTTTCCTCAATAATTTTAGTGGTAGTAAAAGCCGTGCTTAAGTTACTAAAGATTTCTTCCAATTTATCAATCCGAGACGGGCTTTCTTCTATTCTTTCATGGATCAAGGTACCCCTCTCTTTTAATAACTTAAAAATATCGCCCGCTTTTGACCCAAGATTAGTAGCAAACTTATGCATATTTTTATGTATAATTTCCATATGATTTTTGGTGAGCATTTTCTTTTCAATAGCATCTAGTCTTTCTTGTTTCATTAACCATAAGAGGTGGTGAGCCCAATAAATTTCCCATAGCATTAAGAGCATTAAGAGGAGGACTCATTAAGAAATTTCCACCAGTAATCGTATCAAGGATGAATCTATACCAAGTGGTGACGCCAACATAAAAACAACGCAAAAGCATAATGGTAGATTGCTTACGGATAGATCTATTATGAGCATTGCAAATTCTATACCAAGCATCTTTTAAACTTTCTGCTCCCCTTTGTTTAAAGTTGAGAACCTCGTTCTCGGGAGTGCAAGCAATAGAGGAGGAATTATCCATAACGGCAAACAAGATCTCACACGTAAAAACAGATCCGGCAAAAAAACGGCAAACGGAAAAAGAGAGGCAAACAAAACGGAAATTTTTTGTGAAGTGGGGGAGAGGAAAACGAGAGGCAAATGGCGAATAATGTCAATTGCGAGGAGATGAGATTTGTGATTAGGAACCTAGTTATGATGAAGATCCTCCCCAGCAATGGCGCCAGAAATTCTCCTTGATGGCAGCTAGAACTACGTCGGTATTTCCCCGGAGAGGGAGGGATGATGTAGCACAATGATAGTAGAGTATTTCCTTCAGTTATGAAACCAAGGTATCGAACTAGTAGGAGAACCAAGCAACACAATGTAATCAGCACATGCACACAAATAACAACGCCTCACCGAAACATGGTTAGAGCTCTAATATGTCTTGAACTTATACTAAATTCAATTAATCTAAATCTCGTAACATTTTCTGATCTATTTGATAGTCGCCAATTAAAAGGAGATATTTTCGCAATTTTATTTTAGAAGGAAGAGGAAGACCTAGGGGGCTTACGTCCTCATTTCACTCTTTTTGCTCCTGCGAGACATGACTCAACTACTTTTTACAATTGACAGGGTAGCCCGGAGGTCAGATGAAGGGTCTTCCCCATAAAGATAGATTAGTACTTGGAAGGTTCAGATGAAGGAAGGGCTGAAACAAGGCAAAAACTATTCAATGGGGTAAATAAATATGAGCAATCCGTGAGAATAGCAAACCCCTATCTCTCGCTAGGTTGTCTCTTGCCTGCTCATGGATTCAGCAGGCAGTTTAAAAGGTTGACCTATTTGGGAATCTCCGGATCTATGCTTATTTTCAACTCCCCGAATGGATTCATGATTAAACCCCTCCTACTTCTTGTATTTTTTTACAATTTTGGTTTAAGTGAGGGATCAATTATGTAGTCAACTTTATTTGATGGTATTTACACTGTCACTATAATATCAGATTGGGGGGGAGATCGGAATTAGCAAGTGATAAAAAAGAAAGGATATGGGCTCGCGTGAGTAGAAAACAGGGTTTTCCATTTCCGAAGACTAGTAAAATAGGCGGATTCTGGAACCCCAAGGATTCAACTCCTCGTGCTCTGCCATAAGAACTTGGAGTCCGTATCATGGTGAAGGTAAGGTAACGCTGTGATTCTTGCTCAAAAAACTGACCGAACACGTTCGAGTTATTGGCTCGTCCGACCCGACAACATTCATGAGTCGCTCGTTCAACTGTCCCTCAGAGACACGGTCGAGAAGTGCCATGCATGGTCGCCCCCGTCCTTTCTTTCTCTCGGTCCCACCAGGGTGGGCCCCTCTAGGGTAATAAAGAAATGGATAAAAAAGAATTTAAACGGGAAATAGCTAATGTAAAATTTATCTGATATAGAACACTCATATCGATAAAATGGTTTGAACTATTTACTAGAAAAAAGGGGGCACCCTGCCCTTTTTTAACCAATGCCGAATCGACGAATAATTCCGACAACCTCAGGAGAAAAAAAGGCATTTACTTATTATAGAGATGGTGCGATTTGACTCTTTTTTTGCTTTTTTATCCCTACCTATACCTCAGACTTACGAAAAAGAGAGGGGACCCGACGTGTTAAAGGGGTTGTCAATCCCTTTCCGGTAACGTCGCCAGAAACGACGAGTGATGGGAGATAAAGTTGTAAATATTGATAGATCAAGCTCCAAATAAAATAAATTGTAGCAAGGTATTTTTGGATTTTTGGTTTAATGGATCTAAAAATAAAAGCAAGGAAAAAGTAGATCGCAAAGGAAAATATATGAGAAATAAGACCCGGGGGCCGTAGGTTTCACTAGTGGCTTCTCTCAAGAAAAATAGCAGACGGTGGGTAAACAAATTACTGTTGGGCAATTGATAGAACTTAAAATAATTATGACGATATCCAGGCAATGATCATTACATAGGCATCACGTCCAAGATTATTAGACTGACTCCTGCCTACATCTACTACTAGTACTCCACACATCGACCGCTATACAACATGCATCTAGTGTATTAAGTTCATGGAAAAATGGGTAATGCAATAAGAACGATGACATGATGTAGACAAGATCCATTTATCTATATGGTGGTAGATATAGATCTCATCTTTTTATCCTTAGTAGAAATGATACATACGTGTCGGTTCCCTTTCTGTCACTGGGATCAAGCACCTTAAGATCGAACCCACTACCGGGCACCTCTTCCCATTGCAAGATAAATAGATCGAGTTGGCCAGAAAAAACCCAAATATCAGAGAAGAAATACGAGGCTATAAGAGATCACGCATAAAAGAGATCAAAGAAACTCAAATACTTTCAGGGATATAAAAACATAGATCTGATCATAAACTCGAAGTTCATCGATCCCAACAAACACACCGCAAAAGAGTTACATCATATGGATCTCCAAGAGACCATTATATTGAGAATCAAGAGAGAGTGATGAAGCCATCTAGCTACTAACTACAGACCCGAAGGTCGACAAAGAACTACTCACGCATCATCAGAGAGGCACCAATGGAAGTGGTGAACCCTTTCGTGATGGTGTTTAGATTGGATCTGGTGTTTCTGGACTCTACGGCATCTGGATGAATATTTCGTCGACTCCCCTATGGTTTTGGGGATATTTGGGTATTTATAGAGCAAAGAGGCGGTCTGAGGGCACCCGAGGTGGGCACAACCCTCCAAGGCGCGCCTGGGCCTCCTGGCGCACCCTAGTGGGTTGTGCCCCCCTTGGGGCACTCCCCAAGTGCAACCAGGGCCCGTCTGCTTCCTTTTGGCCCATAAAATCATCATAAAGTTTCGTGCCATTTGGACTCCGCTTGATATTGATTTCCTGTGATGTAAAAAACATGGAAAAACAGGAACTGGCACTGGGCACTATGTCAATAGGTTAGTACCAAAAATGATATAAAATGATTATAAAACATCCAAGATTGATAATAAAATAGCATGGAACAATCAAAAATTATAGATACATTGGAGACGTATCAAATGTCAAGTATCATTTCCTTAGACCATGAGATTGTCGAGCTCTCGAATGCCGTAGGTATGCTTTGGGTGTACCAAACCTCACAACGTAACTGGGTGGCTATAAAGGTGCACTACAGGTATCTCTGAAAGTGTCTGTTGGGTTGGCACGAATTGAGACTAGGATTTGTCACTCCGCCTGACGGAGAGGTATCTCTGGGCCCACTCGGTAATGCATCATCATAACGAGCTCAATTTGAATAAGGAGTTGGTCATGGGATCATGCATTACGGAACGAGTAAAGAGACTTGCCGGTAATGAGATTGAACGAGGTATGGGGATACCGAAGATCGAATCTCGGGCAAGTAACATACCGATGGACAAAGGGAATTGTATACGGGATTGATTGAATCCCCGACATCATGGTTCATCCGATGAGATCATCGTGGAACATGTGGGAGCCAACATGTGTATCCAGATCCCGATGTTGGTTATTGGCCGGAGAGATGTCTCTGTCATGTCTGCATGGTTCCCGAACCCATAGGTTCTACACACTTAAGGTTCGGTGACACTAGAGTTGTTATGGGAAATAGTATGTGGTTACCGAAGGTTGTTTGGAGTCCCGGATGAGATCCCGGATGTCACGAGGAGTTCCGGAATGGTCCGTAGGTGAAGATTTATATATGGGAAGTCCAGTTTCAGTCGCCGGAATAGTTTCGGGGGTTATCAGTATTGTACCGGGACCACCAAAATGTGTCCGGAGGTCCACCGGGTGGGGCCGTGGGGCCACCTGCCCCAGTGGGCCAAGTGGGTTGAACAAGGGTGGGAACCAGCCCCTAGTGGGCTGGTGCCCCCCCCCCCAAGTTCCCAAGGCGCCTAGGGTTGAAAACCCTAGGGGGTGGGGGCGCCTCCCACAAAACTTGGGGGGCATGTACCACCCTTGCCCGCCGCCTCCCTCTAGATGGGATCTAAGGGGGCCGGCCCCCTCTCCCATTCACCCTGTAAATAAAGGGGGGCTAGAGGGCAGCCGCACCCTTCCCCTGGTGCATCCCTCCCCTCTCCAACACCTCCTCCTCCTCCGTAGTGCTTGGCGAAGCCCTGCCGGAGAACTGCAAGCTCCACCACCACGCAGTCGTGCTGCCGGAGCTCTCCCTCAACTTCTCCTCTCCCCTTGCTAGATCAAGAAGGAGGAGACGTCCCCGAGCTGTACGTGTGTTGAACGCGGAGGCGCCGTCCGTTCGGCGCTTGATCAGATCTTCCGCGATTTGAATCGCCACGAGTACGACTCCATCAACCGCATTCTTGTAATGCTTCCGCTTAGCTATCTTCAAGGGTATGAAGATGCACTCCCTCTCTCTCTCGTTGCTAGCATCTCCTAGATTGATCTTGGTGACACGTAGGAAAACTTTGAATTATTACTATGTTCCCCAACCGTGGCATCATGAGCTAGGTTTATGCATAGATTCTATGCACGAGTAGAACACAAAGTAGTTGTGGGTGATGATTTGTTCAATTTGCTTACCGTTACTAGTCTTATATTGATTGGGCGGCATTGTGGGATGAAGCGGCCCGGACTGACCTTACACGTACGCTTATGTGAGACTGGTTCCACCGATTGACATGCACTTGATGCATATGGTAGCTAGCGGGAGTCTGTCTCTCCCACTTTAGTCGGATCGGATTCGATGAAGAGGGTCCTTATGAAGGGTAAATACCAATTGGCATATCACCATTGTGGCTTTTGCGTAGGTAAGAAACCTTCTTGCTAGAAACCCATAGCAGCCACGTAAAACATGCAACAACAACTAGAGGACGTCTAACTTTTTTTGCAGGGTATGCTATGTGATGTGATATGATATGGCCAAAAGGATGTGATGAATGATATATGTGATGTATGAGCTCGATCATGTTCTTGTAACAGGAATCACGACTTGCATGTAGATGAGTATGACAACCGGGAGGAGCCATGGGAGTTGTCTTAATTTATCGTATGACGTGCGTGTCAATGAAAACGCCATGTAATTACTTTACTTTATTGCTAACCGTTAGCCATAGTAGTAGAAGTAATAGTTGGCGAGACAACTTCATGAAGACACAATGATGGAGATCATGGTGTCATGCCGGTGACGATGGTGATCATGCCGTGCCTCGGAAATGGAGATCAAAGGCGCAAGATGATATTGGCCATATCATGTCACTTTATGATTTGCATGTGATGTTTGTCATGTTTACATCTTATTTTCTTAGAACGACGGTAGCATAAATAAGATGATCCCTCACTAAAATTTCAAGAAAAGTGTTCCCCCTAATTGTGCACCGTTGCGAAGGTTCGTTGTTTCTAAGCACCATGTGATGATTGGGTGTGATAGATTCTAACGTTCGCATACAACGGGTGTAAGCCAGATTTACACATGCGAAACACTTAGGTTGACTTGACGAGCCTAGCATGTACAAACATGGCCTCGGAACATGAGAGACCAAAAGGTCGAACATGAGTCGTATAGTAGATACGATCAACATGGAGATATTCACCATTGATGACTAGTTTGTCTCACGTGATGATCAGACATGGCCTAGTCGATTTGGATCATGTATCACTTAGATGACTAGAGGGATGTCTATCTGAGTGGGAGTTCATTAAATAATTTTATTAGATGAACTTAATTATCATGAACTTAGTCTAAAATATCTTTACAATATGTCTTGTAGATCATATGGACCACACTAATGTTGCCCTCAACTTCAACATGTTCCTAGAGAAAACCAAGCTGAAAGACGATGGTAGCAACTACACGGACTGGGTCCGTAACTCGAGGATCATCCTCATAGCTGCCAAGAAAGCATATGTCCTTGAAGCACCGCTAGGTGACGCACCTATTTTCCCAACAACTCAATACATTATGAACGCCTGGCAGTCATGTAGTGATGATTACTGTCTGGTTCAATGCGGCATGCATTACAGCTTAGAACTGGGGCTCCAAAAGTGTTTTGAGCAACACGAAGCATATGAGATGTTCCAAGAGTTGAAAATGATTTTCCAAGCTCATGCCCGGGTCGAGAGATATGAAGTCTCTGACAAGTTCTACAGTTGTAAGATGGAGGAAAACAGTTCTATCAGTGAGCATATACTCAAAATGTCTGGGTTGCACAACCGCTTGTCTCAGCTGGGAGTTAATCTTCCAGATGACTCAGTCATTGACAGGATCCTCCAGTCGCTTCCACCTAGCTACAAGAGCTTTGTGATAAACTACAATATGCAAGGGATGGAGAAGTCCATTACCGAGTTATATTCAATGCTGAAATCATTGGAGGTGGAAATCAAAAGGGAACATCGAGTGTTGATGGTGAATAGAACCACTAGTTTCAAGAAAGGCAAGGGTAAGAAGAGCTTCAAGAAGGACGGCAAGGGAGTTGCCATGCCCGGTAAATGAGTTGCCGGGAAGAAGCCAAAGAATGGACCCAAGTCCGAGACTCAGTGCTTTTATTGCAAGGGAAATGGTCATTGGAAACGGAATTGCCCCAAGTACTTAGCGGATAAGAAGGCCGGCAACACCAAAGGTATATGTGATATACATGTTATTGATGTGTACCTTACCAGTGCTCGTAGCAGCTCCTGGGTATTTGATACCGGTGCGGTTGCTCATATTTGTAACTCAAAATAGGAGCTGAGGAATAAGCGAAGACTGGCGAAGGACGAGGTGACGATGCGCGTCGGGAATAGTTCCAAGGTCAATGTGATCGCCGTTAGCATGCTACCTCTACATTTACCTACGGGATTAGTTTCAAACCTCAATAATTGTTATTTAGTGCCAGCTTTGAGCATGAACATTGTATCTGGATCTCGTTTAATGCAAGATGGCTACTCATTTAAATCCGAGAATAATAGTTGTTCTATTTATATGAGAGATATGTTTTATGGTCATGCCCCACCGGTCAATGGTTTATTTTTGTTGAATCTCGAACGTGATGTTACACACATTCATAGTGTGAAGCCCAAAAGATGTAAGGTTGATAATGATAGTCCCACATATTTGTGCCACTGCTGCCTTGGTCACATTGGTGTCAAACGCATGAAGAAACTCCATGCAGATGGAATTTTGGAGTCTCTTGATTATGAATCATTTGACATGTGCGAACCATGCCTCATGGGAAAAATGACCAATACTCCGTTCTCCGGAACAATGGAGCGAGCAACCAACTTATTGGAAATCATGCATACTGATGTGTGCGGTCCAATGAGCATTGAGGCTCGCGGTGGCTATCATTATGTTCTCACCCTCACTGATGACTTAAGGGGATATGGGTATCTCTACTTAATGAAACACAAGTCTGAGACCTTTGAAAAGTTCAAGGTATTTCAGAATGAGGTAGAGAATCAACGTGACAGGAAAATAAAGTTCTTACGATCAGATCATGGAGGGGAATATTTGAGTCACAAGTTTGGCACGCACTTAAGGAAATGTGAAATTGTTTCACAGCTCACACCACCTGGAACACCACAGTGTAATGGTGTGTCTGAACGTTGTAATCACACTCATTGGATATGATGCGATCTATGATGTCTCTTACCGATCTACCGCTATCATTTTGGGGTCATGCTTTAGAGATTGCCACATTCACTTTAAATAGGGCTCCATCGAAATCCGTTGAGATGACACCGTATGAATTATGGTTTGGGAAGAAACCTAAGCTATCATTTCTGAAAGTTTGGGGATGCGATGCTTATGTTAAGAAACTTCAACCTGAAAAGCTCGAACCCAAGTCGGAAAAATGTGTCTTCATAGGATACCCTAAGGAAACTATTGGGTATACATTCTACCTCAGATCCGAAGGCAAGATCTTTGTTGCCAAGAATGGATGCTTTCTAGAGAAAGAGTTTCTCTCGAAAGAAGCAAGTGGGAGGAAAGTAGAACTTGATGAGGTACTGCCTCTCAAACTGGAGAGTAGAGCAGCTCAGGAAAATGTTTCTGTGGTGCCTGCATCGACTAGAGAGGAAGTTAATGATTAAGATCATGAAACTTCGGATCAAGTTGCTAGTGAACTTCGAAGGTCCATGAGGACACGTTCCGCATCAGAGTGGTAAAGCAACCCTGTCCTGGAAATCATGTTGTTAACGGTGAACCTTCGAACTATGAAGAAGCGATGGCGGGCCCAGATTCCAACAAATGGCTTGAGGCCATGAAATACGAGATAGGATCCATGTATGAAAATGAAGTATGGACTTTGACAGACTTGCCCAATGATCGGGAAGCCATAGAGAATAAATGGATCTGTAAGAAGAAGACGGACGTGGATGGTAATGTGACCATCTATAAGGCTCGGCTTGTCGCTAAGGGTTATCGATAAGTTCAAGGGGTTGACTACGATGAGACCTTCTCACCCATAGCGAAGCTGAAGTCCGTCCAAATCATGTTAGCAATAGCCGCATTCTATGATTATGAGATATGGCAAATGGATGTCAAAACGGCATTCCTTAATGGTTTCCTTAAGGAAGAATTGTATATGATGCAGCCGGAAGCTTTTGTCGATCCTAAGAATGCTGACAAGGTATGCAAGCTCCAGCGCTCTATCTATGGGCTGGTGCAAGCATCTCGGAGTTGGAACATTCGAAGCGTTTGGGTTTATGCAGACTTATGGAGAAGCATGTGTTTACAAGAAAGTGAGTGGGAGCTCTATAGCATTTCTCATATTATATGTGGATGACATACTATTGATGGGAAATGATATAGAACTTTTAGTGTTTTTCAATGAAGGACCTTGGAGAAGCTGCTTACATATTAGGCATCAAGATCTATAGAGATAGATCGAGACACCTCATTGGTCTTTCGCAAAGCACATACCTTGACAAGATATTGAGGAAGTTCAATATGGATCAGTCCAAGAAGGGGTTCTTGCCTGTATTACAAGGTGTGAGATTGAGCACAGCTCAATGCCTGACCTCGGTAGAAGATAGAGAAAAGATGAGTGTCATCCCCTATGCCTCAGCCATAGGGTCTATTATGTATGACATGCTGTGTACTAGACCTGATGTGATCCTTGCCGTAAGTTTGGTAGGGAGGTACCAAAGTGATCCCGGTATGGAACACTGGACAGCGGTCAAGAATATCCTGAAGTACCTGAAAAGGACTAAGGATATGTTTCTCATCTATGTAGGTGATGAAGAGCTCGTCGTAAAGGGTTATGTCGATGCTAGCTTCGACACAGATCTGGATGACTACAACTCACAAACCGGATACGTGTACATTTTGAATGGTGGGGCAGTCTGCTGGTGTAGTTGCAAGCAAAGCATCGTGGCAGGATCTACATGTGAAGCGGAGTACATAGCTGCCTCGAAGGCAGCACAGGAAGCAGTCTGGATGAAGGAGTTCATCACCGACCTAGGAGTCATTCCCAATGCGTCAGGCCCGATGACTCTCTTCTGTGACAACACTGGAGCTATTGCCCTTGCCAAGGACCCCAGGTTTCACAAGAAGACCAGGTATATCGAGTGTCGCTTCAACTCCATTCGTGAATATATTCAAGATGGAGACATAGATATTTGTAAAGTGCATACGGATCTGAATGTCGCAGATCCGTTGACTAAACCTCTTCCACGAGCAAAACATGATCAACACCAGAACTCTATGGGTGTTCGATTCATCACAATGTAACTAGACTATTGACTCTAGTGCAAGTGGGAGACTATTGGAAATATGCCCTAGAGGCAATAATAAAGTGGTTATTATTATATTTCCTTGTTCATGATAATTGTCTATTGTTTATGCTATAATTGTATTAACCAAAAACCGTAATACATGTGTCAATACATAGATCGTAGTATGTCCCTAGTAAGCCTCTAGTTGACTAGCTCGTTGATCAATAGATGGTCATGGTTTCCTGACCATGGACATTGGATGTCGTTGATAACGGGATCACATCATTAGGAGAATGATGTGATGGATAGGACCCAATCCTAAGCATAGCACAAGATCATATAGTTCGTTTGCTAACGGCTTTTCTAATGTCAAGTATCATTTCTTTAGACCATGATATTGTGCAACTCCCGGATGCCGTAGGAATGCTTTGGGTGTACCAAATGTCACAACGTAACTAGGTGGCTATAAAGGTGCACTACAGGTATCTCCGAAAGTGTCTGTTGCGTTGGCACGAATCGAGACTGTGATTTGTCACTCCGTATGACGGACAGGTATCTCTGGGCCTACTTAGTAATGCATCATCATAACAAACTCAATGTGACTAGGGAGTTGGTCACGGGATCATGCGTTATGGAACGAGTAAAGAGACTTGCCGGTAATGAGATTGAACAAGGTATGGGGATATCGACGATCGAATCTCGGGCAGGTAACATACCGATGGACAAAGTGAATTGTATACAGGATTGATTGAATCCCCGACATCATGGTTCATCCGATGAGATCATCGTGGAACATGTGGGAGCCAAGATGGGTATCCAGATCCCGCTGTTGGTTATTGGCCGGAGAGCTGTCTCGGTCATGTCTGCATGGTTCCCGAACCCATAGGATCTACAAACTTAAGGTTCGGTGATGCTAGAGTTGTTATGGGAAATAGTATGTGGTTACCGAAGGTTGTTCGGAGTCCTGGATGAGATCCTGGACGTCACAAGGAGTTCCGGAATGGTCTAGAGGTGAAGATTTATATATGGGAAGTCCAGTTTCAGTCACCGGAATAGTTTCGGGGGTTACCGGTATTGTACCGGGACCACCGAAAGGTGTTCGGAGGTCCACCGGGTGGGGCCACCTGCCCTGGTGGGCCAAGTGGGCTGAACAAGGGTGGGAAGCAGCCCCGTAGTGGGCTGGTGCGCCCCCAACGGTGCAAGGCGCCTAGGGTTGAAAACCCTAGGGGGTGGGTGTTACACCCACAATGTGGCTATATCTCCCACGTGTCGAGGCACGACTTAGAGGCATAACCGCATGGTGGTTTTGTCGCAAGAGGGGAAATCGTTCGCACAATTCCATGTACTGAATAAGAAGGGGATAAAGAGTTGGCTTACAATCGCCACTTCACACCAATAACAAGTTAAACATACATCATCCAGAGTACAATCAAGGTCCGACTATGGAACTAAAATAAAAGAAGACAACCCCAAATGCTAGATCCCCGATCGTCCCAACTGGGCTCCACTACTGATCATCCGGAAAAGACACAAAACAACGATCAAGATCTTCATCAAGCTCCCGCTTGATCTCAGTTGCGTCACCTCCACTGGTATTCTCGGTGCCTGCAACTGTTTTGGAAGTATCCGTGAGTCACGAGGACTCAGCAATCTCACACCCGCGAGATCAAGACTATTTAAGCTTATGGGTAGGATAAGGTAGTGAGGTGGAGCTACATCAAGCACTAAGCAAGATATGGTGGCTAACATACGTAAAATAAGAGCGAGAAGAGAAGCAACGCAACGGTCGAAAAGCTATGAGTGATCAAGAAGTGATCCTGAAACAATTATGTGCAAGCATAACACAAGACCGTGTTCACTTTCTGGACTCCGCGAAAAAGAGACCATCATGGCTACACAAGCGGTTGATTCATTTTAATTAAGTTAAGTGTCAAGTTCTCTACAACCGGACATTAACAAATTCCCATCTGCCACATAACCGCGGGCACGGCTTTCAAAAGTTCAAACCCTGCAGGTGTGTCCCAACTTAGCCCATCACAAGCTCTCACGATCAACGAAGGACATTCCTTCTCCCAGAACAACCCGATCACACTCGGAATCCCGGTTACAAGACATTTCGACAATGGTAAAACAAGACCAGCAAGACCGCCCAAATGTACCGACAAATCCCGATAGGAGCTACACATATCTCGTTCTCAGGGCACACCGGATGAGCAATCCGTACAACTAAAACCAGCCCTCAAGTTTTCCCGAGGTGGCGCTGCAAAGGGCTCTAGTTTGGACCAACACTCAGAGGAGCACTGGCCTGGGGGGTTAAAATAAAGATGACCCTCGTGTTTGCAACCCCAAGGGATAGTTATAGGTTGTTAGGCAAATGTTAAACCAAGGTTAGGCCTTGCTGGAGGAGTTTTATTCAAGGCGAACTGTCAAGGGGGGCCCATAACCCCAACCGCGTAAGGAACGCAAAATCAAGGAACATAACACCGGTATGACGGAAACTAGGGCGGCAAGAGTTGAACAAAACACAAGGCATAAGGCTGAGCCTTCCACCCTTTACCAAGTATATAGATGCATTAATTAAAATAAGAAATATTGTGATATCCCAACATATCCATGTACCAACATGGAACAAACTTCAACGTCAAATGCAACTAAAAACGCTATGAGAGGGGCTGAGCAGAAGCGGTAACTTAGCCAAACAACGGTTTGCTAGGAAGGTGAGTTAGAGGCTTGACATGGCAATATGGGAGGCATGATATAACAAGTGGTAGGTACCGCGACATAATGATAGAACGGACAACTAGCAAGCAAATATAGAAGTGATTTCGTGGGTATGGTCATCTTGCCTGAAATCTCGCAAGGAAGAAGAACGAGTCCATGAAGGAGACAAATTGGACGTAGTCGAACAGATCCTCACAACTCCGGAACGAAACCGAAGATAACGAGAGAAGCAAACCGGAAAGAAGCAAACAACATGGTAAACACACAAGCATAAACATGGCATGATGCACAACCAAGGATGATGCACGTCCGGTTTAACTATGCATGGCATGGAAAGGTGCACAAACAAAACTACAAGTTAAGTGGAGCTCAATATGCAATGAGATGCATATTGACAAAACACCATATCCTTTTATTTAGTTCGCTCTCGGTTATGTACCCAACAATATTAAATATTGTTAAACATGGCAAGAGGTGAGGCAAAAGTAAACTACACATTTTAGGCAATTTTAAGTGAGGCCGGAAACAACAAATAACCATTCCGGTAAAACCCACATGTCATTTAGCAATTGAAGCAAGCAACAATTTAAACATTTTAAATGTTATTATCATGATGCGGATGACATGTGCAAGTTTTATGCAATTTTATGAAGAATTTGGCAAGTTATAAGATGTGGAGCATTTTGTCACCACGGCGGAAAGAAAGGGGTGCCACGGCAATGACAATGGAAATGGTGCCATGGCGCTGAATATGGAAATGGTGCCACAACAACATTCCAATGATCCGGCAGCTCGATTGAGATGTCGGTGGCAAAAGAAAGGGCGTGAGCGAGTTCAGCAAGATGGTGGGGTGCTCCCCACTACCGGGTTCCCACGGGTTAGTGGCATGGAAAACAAGGAACAAGCGAGCAACGATTCGACCATGGTGCAAACATCGGCATCTCATAAAACACATCACATGCATACGGTCCATGGGCATCGTTCCGGCGGTTATACCTTCCAAAGGTGCATTTACGGAGTGGTTCGAGTTCGGTAAAGGAAGTAGGCGTTCTCGCGACGGTAGTGGTACATGGTCGTCATGGAAGTAGTCGTACACGTTGTCTTGTCGAATCCACGGTGACGGTAATTGTTCACACGATGGCCTTCGGCGACGGTCATCATACACGGTTCGTATATGTTCGGGTCTTTCTTAGAGGTACTTGACGCATCACTGGGTGTAGTCGTACATGAGGGTCTTGACGAATCCGAAGGGTACTTGGTGTCGTGGTACTTGGTGTGCATCAAACTGTTGATCAACAACGTGTGGAGGAGACTAAGAGGTCTCTTGTGGTCTTCCAGTCAACGTGAACAGACACGGCACAAAGCCTGCCATGACGGCTTTTGGGTGGATGACGACGCAACGCTCCCGCGGTGCCGGGAATGAGCGCGAGAGGTGTGGATCCGGAGCCGGAAGGCAAGCTCCGGCTGGATACAATGTGAGGACGGCGGAGATGGCCGGCGGGGCAGGAGGCGCAGTGACGGAGGGGACGCGGACGAAGGAGATGGGGCATGGGGTCGTCCTCGAGGGCGGGACGGCAGATATGGCACAGGGTTGCCCGGACCTGCATCTGTTGCTGCCAGAGGCTCGAAGCTCCGCGGCGGCGGCCACGATGAGCGGGATGAGCAGAGGCGTGAATGTAACAGAGGAAGGAAGGACGTGAGGAGGTCGAATGGGCGAGGGCGGCTTCTTGCTGGTGGTGGGGAGTTTCGGTAACGACGAGCCGTAGGAGGTCGGCCTTGGAGCGCCGGTGCTCGAGGGAAGGAGCAGGAGACGACATAGATGAAGGGGAGGCCGGAGGTGGCGTTGGCCCGCGGCGGCAGCAAGGCGACGAGCTTGGCGCGCCGGAGGTGTGACGGGGCCCTGCCGGCGGGGTCCGACCGAGACCGGGCAAGGGCGGCGGAGGCGGCCTGAACTGGCGGTGTAGGCGAGCGAGAGGAGGGAGGAGCGTGGGGATCGAGCAGGAGTCTCTGGCGGTGCGAGAGAGAGAGAGAGAGAGAGAGAGAGAGAGAGGAGAGCGAGGGATCAGGCTAGGGTTAGAGTGCGGAAGTGGAGGAAGGGATCGAGGGAGGGAACGAGAGGAGGAGGTCTAGGGCTCGGGGCCTAGGGTTAGGAGGTCCAACTGGGCCTCTGGTGGGCTGAGGGGAGCAGGGCGGCCTGGCTGGCCGGCCCAGAGGAGAGGGATGCTGCTGGGCTCTCCACTCCCTCTCTCATCTCTTCTTTATTTCCAAAACCAAGAAATAGGAAGAAAGAAAAAGAGAAAAGAAAATGGTACAGAAGGAACTTGGGCACTGGGATTATCTTTCTAGACACGCAAAAATGTGCATGTACACAGGAGAATAGAAGTGGCATGATTGCAAAAATTAAATTCAAACCCATTTAAATTTAATCAAATGGTTCGAACTAGGACTAGGGTTTTGAAGTGCCCACAAATGTTGAGAATTTAGGTGGAGCTCGGGGAAGTGACGAAAGAATTTACAAGAAAAGTGTGGGGACCAAACTTGAAGCGGAAAAAGGCATGTGATTATCTACAAGTGTGTTTAAGGGTGATTCCGGAAATTAACGGGATATTTATTATAGCTCCCTAAATATTGGAAGGGTATGTTTTAAAAAGAATTTCACCATGTGAAGTTCCCTTGATTTAAATAGATCAAAAGATCTATGCAATTTATTTAGTTGATTTTTAAAAATTAAAATACATGCTGGCATGATGCAAAGCAAAACGCAAGCGAAAGACAAGGCAACAACAGCGAATAACTGGAAGACACCTGGCGCAACGGTCTCGGGGTGTCACAACACTCCACCACCACAAGAGGATCTCGTCCCAAGATCTAGGATGGCGCCAGAGAGAAACGGAAGAGGAAGAGAAGAGGTAAAACTAAGTTGCTTCTTTGGCAAATGAGTGAAACCAGAGAACCTTGAGAGGTTGAACAAATTGAAAGAAAGAATACAACAAAGATGAACAAAGTTAAAAACACTCTATTAGAAAAGAGGAACAAGGAACATTTGTGAAAACCTTGTGGGTTGAAAGACATGGATGAAGAGCTCAAGCGACAAGGAAGGACAAGTAACCACTCCTGTTGAAACGGAATAAGCAAGGAATGAGAATGAAATAATGTAGGAAGCACTCGGTAGAAAATAGAAGCAAAACTTGACATAATGGGAAGAACTTGAAAGGAGGACGCGACACTACGGTTAAATGGATAAGCACGAAAGAACACGATCCTTACAATTCGAGATGATGAGTGAAAAGAGCAACATCACAATGCCTCCGGAAGAAATAATAGAAGATAGATCATTGGAATAAAATAATGGAGAAGAAACCGCCAGCTTCTGCCACAACTGAGCTTCGAAAGCACTCTTCCAAGAAGGTTATAACGAAGATGTTGGGAAAACCAACAACGAAACGAATAAGCTTGTAGTGGGCTTATGGAAAGCATCTCAAAACTGAGGAGAAATTCTGCCACTAACGGAATCAATTGCTTGCTTGAGAGCACCGAAGAGATGAAAACTTCTTTCATCGCGAGAATAGGAGGAAACTTGTATTATTGATAAGCACCACAATAGCAACATTCCTTAGGGAAGGCTTTAGGTGAAATATAACCCAAGATAACTCCAACGAAGAGATTGATGGATTGAGAAGAGCTCATACTCGAAAAAATTGATGGGTTTAACTATCTCATTCTTGACAACTGTTGAATCATGACACACGAAGGGAAATTGTCAAGAGTGACATAACACCACCTCAAAAGATAAGATAGGAAGAACTGCACTTTGGAATGCAAGATGAAGAAGGCTTGAACTCCTCAAAACAAAGCATGTGTTGAGCGCCATGTTTATTTTAGAGTATAGCTAGGCGGGTCTTAACTCCGAGAGAAATCTTGAAGAACAAATGAAGAATGAAAGGAATCCTTGACGAACCACCATGTAGAGCCTCCATGAAGAACTCCGGTAATAAAAGTATGATAAAAAGAAAGATAAGTTGAAAACACAAGGTGAATCCTTGCGATGATTTAGATGGAGCTTCGTGATGGAATAATGTGGAAAACTTGGAACTCCGGATAAAAAAATATGAAGCACCTCGAACCAAGAAACTGATATCACGAACAAACTCTAGTAGAAAAGAATTAAACACTTGGAAGAAGCAAGAATAAGAATTACGTTATGCGTATCCTTCACCAATTTAAATTGATGACAAGCAACGGATTTGGCATACTACTTATTCTCGTAGAAAGGATTAAGATAGATATAGGGCAAACTTAGGAAGGTCTTCAATGAATCACCGGTAGGATTGAAACAACGAATAAATTAATATGAGAACATAGGAAGAGGAATCTTGAACAAACCGCCGAAGAATTGAAAATGAAAGTAGCAAAGGCACAATTCACCCGGAAGAATTGGAAAATGAATGAAGATACTTGCTAGCATTTAGATACATGAGAACGAAGAGATCATGAACTGATTAGAGGACATTTGAACGATGCACCGATAAGATTTGGAGAACGGGAGCTGAAAGCTGGAATGAATAATTTTGAGATGATGGGATCCGAAGAATCAAACTGAAAAATACTCCTGAATTGCTCCGGATGGGTGAAAAGAATTCTCACAATCGAAAACAATTATGAGAGGATGGCAGCAAGCTTGAACTTCGCATCTCTGAGAGAACGGATAAGATTTGGAGGGAAAACTTTTCTTTGGTCTTCAAATGTTGAGAATGACGATGAGAAACACCACCATGAATTGTTGATATACTCCGGGATGAAAATTAGAAAGGTTGAACCAACGATGAAAAGAATTTGAAAGATCTTGGAGAAAGACATATGATTGATGATAATTCATTCTTACATCAACTTTGAAAGAATTTGAGGATAACTCCGAGAAAATAGAAGAGTCAGGTAAGATCCTAGGAAATGACTTGTGGGTTAGGGCCCACTCAAGAGAAGCACCGTCGAACAATTTAAAGGAAGATTGCGCCGGTTGAATTAAATGGCTTGAATGAGATAACAACCTCGAAATAGGTTGAACGGATCTTGAATGAAAAGACGATCCTTCTGAGATATCTTCAACACTCCAGAACAAATGAATAATGAGAAGTGAATGATTAAGAGGTGCATCGGCATGAGAAATCATTTGAAACGCAGGAAATGATATGATCAACACCGAAAGGTTGAATTGAATCCACCGGAGACGAAAAAGAATGAAGAATGATGAACTTGAAGCTCCGTTAGTATCTTCCTGAGAATCACCGAATAAGAACATTAAAAGAAAAGAAAGAAGAGACTTCACATCCATAAGATGGATACTTGATTAAGAAATCCGAGTCCTTGAATAAAAGGGTGGGAGGGCGGGAAAAAAATGCAACTTGGGACGGATGAAACAAACACCGTTGAGAAAACTTAGAACTGATCTTGCGGAAGGGGAGAATGATGGGATCATCTTGAAGAGAAACGCACCGGTTGGAAATAGAATTGAGACGACAAACTCGATAAATAAGAAGGGTTAGTATTCACATAGGAATATGAGAACACCGCTTAGGAAAAGGTATGGGATCAACAGTTTACATTGAAGCAACTCGAATACCACAACTGGAAACAAAACAAAGATTGGCTTGCAAAATAAGCCAGAACAAATACATATGATGGAGATTTACCCAATCCCATATCATGCATCTGTCGAAAAGATATTCTATGAGCTACTTGAATTCCCACTTATAAACTCCCGAAACTTTCTGGTTATGCAATCAGGTGTTGGGAATACATGGGAAGCATAATATCTCACCCAAACTAACAATCCCTACATCTAGCTGTATCCATCCTTCAACACATAACCAAGATACCTTCGGAAATCATGTACCTCAACCTTCAAAAAGCATCCGTTATACGAGTTATGGCAATACTCCCAAACTCCCACCCCAGTACTAAGTGGTGTCGAGGTTATCTCACCAACAACTACATAAAAGAGATTTTCGATGTCGGCGAACTCATGTATTCCAGAACTGCAACGATAAAATTGTGACGACAGCACCTCGGAGCTGAACTCCCCGGGACACTACCACAACCCCTAAATGTCATGAGGCACAAAGAACAATGTTCTCGTCACAAGACTATCGGAACGATTCCAAGATACCCGCGTGATCCTGAAAAAAATTCGTGAAATTTGAGGAGACAAAAGTCAAAACTTCTACGTCAGGAGGCCTCACCAAAGCAACGAAGGGACTGAGGAGTAAAAAGAATCCTACTCTCCGATATATATAATCCTAAGACTCAAAATATTTTGTTCTGGACTCAACAACGTCAGCGATTCGATCAAGCAGGGGGCTCCTAAGTCGGGGATGGCTCTGATTACCAACTTGTTACACCCACAATGCGGCTATATCTCCCACGTGTCGAGGCACGACTTAGAGGCATAACCGCATGGTGGTTTTGTCGCAAGAGGGGTAATGTTCACACAATCCCATGTATTGAATAAGAAAGGGATAAAGAGTTGGCTTAAAATCGCCACTTCACACCAATAACAAGTTAAACATACATCATCCAGAATACAATCAAGGTCCGACTCCGGAACTAAAATAAAAGAAGACAACCCCAAATGCTAGATCCCCGATCATCCCAACTGGGCTCCACTACTGATCATCCGGAAAAGACACAAAACAATGATCAAGATCTTCATCAAGCTCCCGCTTGAGCTCGGTTGTGTCACCTGCACGGGTATTCTCGGTACCTGCAACTGTTTTGGAAGTATCCGTGAGTCACGAGGACTCAGCAATCTCACACCCGCGAGATCAGGACTACTTAAGTTTATGGGTAGGATAAGGTAGTGAGGTGGAGCTACAACAAGCACTAAGCAAGATATGGTGGCTAACATACGCAAATAAGAGTGAGAAGAGAAGCAACGCAACAGTCGAAAAGCTATGAGTGATCAAGAAGTGATCCTGAAACTACTTACGTTCAAGCATAACACAAGACCGTGTTCACTTCCCGGACTCCGCCGAAAGAGACTATCACAGCTACACACGCGGTTGATTCATTTTAATTAAGTTAAGTGTCAAGTTCTCTACAACCGGACATTAACAAATTCCCATCTGCCACATAACCGCGGGCACGGCTTTTGAAAGTTTAAACCCTGCAGGGGTGTCCCAACTTAGCCCATCACAAGCTCTCACGATCAACGAAGGACATTCCTTTTCCCGGAACAACCCAATCAGACTCGGAATCCTGGTTACAAGACATTTCGACAATGGTAAAACAAGACCAGCAAGACCTCCCGAATGTGCCGACAAATCCCGATAGGAGTTGCACATATCTCGTTCTCAGGGCACACTAGATGAGCAATTCGTACAACTAAAACTAGCCCCCAAGTTTCCCCGAGGTGGCGCTGCAAAGGGCTCTATTTTGGACCAACACTCAGAGGAACACTGGCCCGGGGGGTTAAAATAAAGATGACCCTCGGGGTTGCAACCCCAAGGGAAGGTTATAGGTTGTTAGGAAAATGTAAAACCAAGGTTGGGCCTTGCTGGAGGAGTTTTATTCAAGGCGAAATGTCAAGGGGGTCCCATAACCCCAACCGCGTAAGGAACACAAAATCAAGGAACATAACACCGGTATGACGGAAACTAGGGTGGCAAGAGTGGAACAAAACACCAGGCATAAGGCCGAGCCTTCCACCCTTCACCAAGTATATAGATGCATTAATTAAAATAAGAAATATTGTGATATCCCAACATATCCGTGTTCCAACATGGAACAAACTTCAACTTCACCTGCAACTAACAATGCTATAAGAGGGGCTGAGCAAAAGCGGTAACTTAGCCAAATAACGGTTTGCTAGGAAGGTGGGTTAGAGGCTTGCCATCGCAATATGGGAGGCACGATATAACAAGTGGTAGGTAGCGCGACATAGCGATAGAACGGACAACTAGCAAGCAAATATAGAAGTGATTACGAGGGTATGGTCATCTTGCCCGAAATCCCGTAAGGAAGAAGAACGAGTCCATGAAGGAGACAAACGGACATAGTCGAAGGATCCTCACTACTCCAGAATGAAACCGAAGCTAACGAGAGAAGCAAACCGGAAAGAAGCAAACAACATGGTAAACACACAAGCATAAAACATGGCATGATGCACAACCAAGGATGATGCATGTCCAGTTTAACTATGCATGGCATGGAAAGGTGCACAAACAAAACTACAAGTTAAGTGGAGCTCAATATGCAATGAGATGCATATTGACAAAACACCACATCCTTTTATTTAGTTCGCTCTCGGTTATGTACCCAACAATATTAAATATTGTTAAACATGGTAAGAGGTGAGGCAAAAGTAAACTACACATTTTAGGCAATTTTAAGTGAGGCTGGAAACAACAAATAACCATTCCGGTAAAACCCACATGTCATTTAGAAATTGAAGCAAACAACAATTTAAACATTTTAAATGTTATTATCATGATGCGGATGGCATGTGCAAGTTTTATGCAATTTTATGAAGATGTTGGCAAGTTATAAGATGTGGAGCATTTTGTCACCACAGCGGAATGAAAGGGGTGCCACAGCAGCGACAACGGAAATGGTGCCATGGTGCTGAATATGGAAATGGTGCCACAACAACATTCCAATGATCCGGCAGCTCGACTGAGATGTCAGTGGCAAAAGAAATGGCGTGAGCGAGTAGAGCAAGATGGTGGGGTGCTCCCGACTACCGGGTTCCCACGGGTTAGTGGCATAGCAAATGAGCAACAAGCGAGCAACGATTCGACCATGGTGCAAACATGGGCATCTCATACAACACATCACATGCATACGGTCCACGGGCATCGTTCCTGCGGTTATACCTTCCAAAGGTGTATTTACGGAGTGGTTCGAGTTCGGTAAAGGAAGTAGGCATTCTCGCGACGGTAGTGGTACACGGTCGTCGTGGAAGTAGTTTTACACATTGTCTTGTCGAATCCACGACGACAGTAGTTGTTCACTCGATGGCCTTCGGCGGCGGTCATCGTACACGGTTCATAGACATTCGGGTCTTCCGTAGAGGTACTTGACGCATCACCGGATGTAGTCATACATGAGGGTCTTGACGAATCCGAAGGGTACTTGGTGTCATGGTACTTGGTGTGCATTGAACTGTTGATCAACAACGTGTGCAGGAGACGAAGAGGTCTCTTGTGGTCTTCCAGTCAACGTGAATAGGAGGTCAAGACACGGCACAAAGCCTGCCATGATGGCTTTTGGGTGGATGAGGATGCAATGCTCCTACAGTGCCGGGACTGAGCGCGGGAGGTGTGGATCCGGAGCCGGAAGGCAAGCTCCGGCTGGATACAGGGGAGGACGGCGGAGATGGCCGGCGGGGCAGGATGCGTAGTGACGAAGGGGACACGGATGAAGGAGACGGGGCGTGGGGTCGTCCTCGAGGGCGGGACGGCGGATATGGTACAGGGCTGCCTGGACCTGCATCTGTTGCTGCCAGAGGCTCGAAGCTCCACGGCGGCGGCCACGACGAGCGGGACGAGCAGAGGCGTGAATGGAGCAGAGGAAGGAAGCCCGGGAGGAGGTCGAATGGGAGAGGGAGGCTGCTTGCTAGTGGTGGGGAGCTCCAGCAATGACGAGCCGCAGGAGGCCGGCCTTGG
The DNA here is from genome assembly GCF_002162155.2 of Triticum dicoccoides. Lineage (NCBI taxonomy): Eukaryota > Viridiplantae > Streptophyta > Magnoliopsida > Poales > Poaceae > Triticum > Triticum dicoccoides. Next base: position 273,942,984 of record NC_041388.1, read on the forward strand.
AGCGCCGGTGCTCGAGGCAAGGAGCAGGAGACGACATAGACGAAGGGGAGGCTGGAGGTGGCGTTGGCCCGCGGCAGCTGCAAGGCGACGAGCGTGGCGCGCCAGAGGTGTGACGGGGCCCTGCCGGCGGGATCCGGCCGGGACCGGGCAAGGGTGGTGGAGGCGGCCTGGTCTGGTGGTGTAGGCGAGCGAGAGGAGGGAGGAGCGTGGGGATCGAGCAGGAGGCTTTGGCGGCGCGAGAGAGAGAGCGAGGGATCGGGCTAGGGTTAGAGTGCGGCAGTGGAGGAAGGGATCAAGGGAGAGAATGAGAGGAGGAGGTCAGGGGCTCGGGGCCTAGGGTTAGGAGGTCCAATTTGGCCTCTGGTGGGCTGAGGGGACCAGGGCGGCCTGACTAGCCGGCCCAGAGGAGAGGGAGGCTGCTGGGCTCTCCACTCCCTGTCTCATCTCTTCTTTATTTCCAAAACCAAGAAATAAGAAGAGAGAAAAGAGAGAAAAGAAAATGGTAGAGAAGGAACTTGGGCACTGGGATTATTTTTCTGGACACGCAAAAATGTGCATGTGCACAGAAGAATAGAAGTGGCATGATCGCAGAAATTAAATTCAAACTCATTTGAATTTAATCAAATGGTTCGAACTAGGACTAGGGTTTTGAAGTGCCCAGAAATGTTGAGAATTTAGGTGGAGCTCGGGGAAGTGATGAAAGAATTTACAGGGAAAGTTTGGGGACCAAACTTGAAGTTGAAAAAGGCATGTGATTATCTGCAAGTGTGTTTAAGGGTGATTCCGAAAATTAACGTGATATTTATTATAGCTCCCTAAATATTGGGAGGATATGTTTTAAAGAGAATTTCACCATGTGAATTTCCCTCGATTTAAATAGATCGAAAGATCTATGCAATTTATTTAGTTAACTTTTAAAAATTAAAAGACATGCTAGCATGATGGCATGATGCAAAGCAAAACACAAGCGAAAGACAAGGCAACAACAGCGAATAACTGGAAAACACCTGGCACAACGGTCTCGGGGCATCACAGTGGGGGCGCCTCCCACCAAACTTGGGGGGCAAGTTCCCCCTTGGCCGCCGCCCCCTCTAGATGGGATCTAAGGGGACCGGCCCCCTCTCCCCTTCACCCTATAAATAGAGGGGGTGGGAGGGCATCCGCACCCTTCCCCTGGCGCAGCCGTCCCCCTCTCCAACACCTCCTCTGTAGTGCTTGGCAAAGCCCCGCTGGAGAACTGCAAGCTCCACCACCATTCCGTCGTGGTGCCAGAGCTCTCCCTAAACTTCTCCTCTCCCCTTGCTGGATCAAGAAGGAGGAGATGTCCCCGGGCTGCACGTGTGTTGAACGCGGAGGCACCGTTTGTTTGGCGCTTGATCGGATCTTCCGCGATTTGATTCGTCGCGGGTACGACTCCATCAATCGCCTTCTTGTAACGCTTCCGCTTAGCGATCTTCAAGGGTATGAAGATGCACTCCCTCTCTCTCTCTCTCGTTGCTAGCATCTCCTAGACTGATCTTGGTGACACGTATGAAAATTTTGAATTATTACTACGTTCCCCAACAAATTCACCCCGTGGTCGGCATGCCCGATCACCTTAGACCGTAGGGACCATCCGACCAGTATCCGTCACAGAGGATCGGCGGCCCTCATCCTCAATCCCATTATCAATGGGTACCACCTCACTAGAGTTCTAATGGATGGAGGCAGCAGCCTCAATCTGATCTACGCAGATACAACGAGGAAACTGGGTATTGACCCATCAAGGATCAAACCCAGTAACACCACCTTCAAAGGGGTAATCTCCAGTGTGGATGCCCGCTGCTCGGGCACCCTAACTTTGGAAGTGCTATTCGGTTCGCTAGACAACTTCTGCAGTGAGGACTTGATCTTTGACATTGTCCTTTTCCGCAGTGGTTATCATGCACTCTTGGGCCGGATAGCGTTCGCTCATTTCAACATTGTCCCCCATTATGCATGCTTAAAGATAAATATACCCAGACCTAAGGGTGTCATTATAGTCAATGGCAACACAGAATGTTCACTCCGGACTGAAGAATATACAGCGGCCCTAGCGGCCGATGTCCAAACCAACATTGAGGGCCCCCACTATCAGCCCGCTGTCAAGGCACGAGAAGCAAGGAAACGGGCCCGAGCTCTATCTCTGTTTGAGGACCACCCGTACGCTCCATGTAAATAGGGTTACCCCCCACACACACAACACACACTCCATAGACATATTATGTGCCTTGTCAGCACAACTCCGCAGTGAAAATACCTTGGGCAGCTGTGGGGACCAAATTCACCTAAAACCTAAGTGGTCGACTCAACTGAACTATGGTCACAGATGACTTCGGACGTCGAACAGGTACCTCACAGACCAATCTGGTAATAAGCTAAAATAGCTCGGCGACCTCTCAAGGCTCCTAGTCAAGGGCCCGTCAGTTGATTCTCAACCCCTCTATGGAGTTTTTTCTCCCAACAGAAGCAAAGGCGCAGACATGCAGTAGGGCACAGTAGGGACATCAACCCATGCTTCAAGGCCTTGTGTAAACCTTTCATCTCTAAAACTTTTCCTGTTTCTTATAAAGTGCCTATAACAGATGCTTTGGTAGTTCGAATGGTACGGATAGATGTCATGAGCTTTTTGGAAATGAAGACAACTTTTTATGGTCCTCTTGCAGTCTTTTATATTGCACCTCTCTTTTGCTCTTCGACACTACTATAAACTAGTTCGGCACAATTCTTCCTTAAGGCGGTAATCGGGTAATAGACCAGGGACTTGACCATAGTACTCGCCATATGCCTCAAGTTTGGCACTATTCTTTCTTTACGTGTTCGGCGTCTCGGATATTGCATTATATGCATCAGTTCTGAATTATGTCTTGGGTCCATAGTTGGGTTGCCCTACTCCTGTGTTTACTATCTTACATTCTGCATGTTCGGCTAAGACGGTAAAGGGAGAACCACTGGGATTGTACTTCCGGTTAGCCTGGCTAAGTACATTAGTGGAGAAAGCCAAAAACTGACTGTCATAATAAGCAAGAACTGGTCGGTGATCCGATGACAAGTGTTAAACTAGAAATCGTTGGAGATTACACTATGTAATGCGAAGGTTTTGTATCTTCGGCCAAGCCAAGTGATACAGGTACATACCTCGGATCTCCCGAATATCACATTGGGGGCTAGTCACCAGCCCCCGCACTCAAGCTCCCATGGCTAAGTGAAGGTAATAAAGCCATAGAGTCTGATTGCCTTGTTTCCCTCCTGCACTACCACCTTCGGGCACCGAGACATCGGCTAAGGGTCAAAATGCGGAGAACGAAACACCCCTTGTCAGATCTACGTGGGGGCTGAAACCGATGACTGGCAACTTCCAGGATAAAAACAGTCGCACAGGAGTCAAAATTAAACTGAAAAATAGGCAAGTATGATAAACCATACTGAAAGTGCGTTAAGTCAACTAGAGGGGAGTGAATAGGCGATTTTTATGAATTTTCACTGAGGAATTTCAGGGTGAGGAAATTCCTTAGCGAAGAACTACTTGCAGCGGAATAAGTACTCAGGTGCAAACATAATAGAGTAGTAGCACAGTCATCATGATGAAATGAAAACAAGCACAGAGTACAGAAAGCGTAAACACAGGATAAGCAGGCTGAAGACAAACTGACTGAAGAAATTGTACTGAGGTAATTGAGAAAGTCTTCAGTCAAAGTCTTCAAACACTAGTGATCAAGTACACAACACAGTAATGAGGAAATGAAAGGGTTGAGGAAATATAATCAGTTAGCTCGGTGAAGACAATGATTTGGTAGACCAGTTCCAACTGCTGTGATAGCTGTACACCTGGTTGGAGCGGCTAGGTATTTAAACCTGAGGACACACAGTCCTCACCGTATTCTCCTTGAACTAAGGTCACACAGACCTCGTCCAATCACTCATGGTAAGTCTTCAAGTGACTTCTAAACCTTCACAGACTCGGTCACTCGGCGATCCACAATTTCCTCTTGGATGCACTAGACCATGACGCCTAACCGTCTGGAGGATGCACAATCCTCAAAGGTAACAAGTGTCCGTTCCACATAGGAACAATCTCTTCAGTGATGCTCGATCACTTTGGGTTTGTAGGTGTTTGATTTGGGGTTTTGGGTTTTTCCTCACTTGATGATTTTCGCTCAAAGTCCTCGAAGGATGGGATGCTCTCAATGACAAGTGTCAGTTTCTCGCGGAGCAGCCAACCAACTAGTGGTTGTAGGGGCGGCTATTTATAGCCTAGGGAGCAGCCTGACATGATAAGACATAAATGCCCTTCAATGATATGACCGTTAGGTGGGTAGATATTTTACGACACCTGGCGCGTAGCACAACAACGGTCAGAAAATTGAGCTCTCAAATTCCTCAGGGCTATCATGTTCCTCACTTGTACGCAATTCGCACTGGCGAATTCCTAACTGCTCAGTCAGAACAAATTCCTCAGAGACCAGAAGAAGTTCATCTCTGTTACTGAAGAAATGTGATTGAACTGTATGAAATTTCCAGTGGCTTCACTCGAAGGGATTGGCAGGTGTAGGATTTTGAGTTGAACATCACGTGGAAACTTTTCCTTAGTTTTACCTCGACCCCTTTAACGGTACGGTGTTTCCCTATGACTCAAGAAAGAGAGAATGAAACTACGAAAACAAAATTCTTCACGCTTCATATTCCTTGCATGAATATAAAGTCTTCACGGTCACACTAATTTCTTCACCTTCAAAATCTTCAGAAAGTCTTCAGAGATCCAAAGTCTTCAGTTGAAGACATTCATTTTTAGGGTTCGACTTTCTCTATAAATATCAAACTCCTCATAGACTTATAGACCTGTGTACACTCAGAAACACATTAGTTCCTTAACCTATAAGTCTTAAATACACCAAAATCACTAAGGGGCGCTAGATGCACTTACAATCTCCCCCTTTTTGGTGATTGATGAGAATATAGGTTAAGTTTTCAATGGGGATAAATATATGAAGTGTAAATACTGATTTTGAGGAATTTGATTGCAAGATATAGAAGAGACTCCCACTGAAGATGTGCATAGTGAGGAATTTGCTTTTGAAGCAATCCACATTTGAAGAGTAGAATCATGGAGATCTCCCCCTATATCTTGTAATTCATACACACATTTAAAATATGATATGAAGAATTTGAAATGCATGATGAAATATGGTGACTGATGTAATTCAGTATGCGTGCATTAACATATATGAGGAAATAGCATGCAGAATAGCAAAGCGAAAGTATCAGACAACCATCGGAGTTAAGATTACAAATCGATCCAACAAAGTTTTCAGAAGAACGAGAGTTGTAACTTAGCAAAAAAAATGCCCATATAGATAGACCCGCTTGAAGACTAACTCAAATTTCTCCCCCTTTGTCATCGAATGACCAAAAGGAATGGAAAGTTAGGACTAATGCCCCTGAAGAATAACATCACGAAGTTGATGGAGGAGCGCCAGCGTTGTTGGGGTCGGTTGTTGATGTAGGGCCTACCGCAGTGTAGTCCAAGTCTTCATGTTCATCAGTCTTGCGCAATGAATAATAAGAGCTGGCCAACAAGTGAGGAACTTTGACCTTCTTGAATTTATTCGAAGGTGGTTGAGACCAATCAAAGTCCTGCTTGAAGCCCATCTGCTTTACACCTTCTTCACTGTAGAGATGAGACAAAACAACCCAGGTGCGATCAAATACTTCATGGAGGTAGTAATGGTTCTTCTTCACAGAATTCTGAGTGATGGTCATGTTCTAAAGAATTCAACCAAACTGACGCTTGACCCATTTATGATTGCGATCGACCTTCTGGTGAAGACCGAGGAGAAGTTCACGATCAGTCAACACCCTTGGAGCTGTGCCTTGAGGATTTTGCTTTGAAGCATTGGAGGCAGAGTCATGAGTGGCAGAGTCATCATTGGTGGAGTAAGATGCAGCTTTGCGTGTCGGTGTCCTGGGAACTGGGGTCCCCAGACTTGCCTGCATGTGGTCCACGGCATGGCTCCACCAGCGGCCCTGTACGGCCCATCTTGACCAGCAAACACTCAAGACCCTCACGAGGGGCCAAGCCTCGCGAGGCGGACGGTGCAAGACCTCCTCGGGGGCGGCCTCACCAGGCTGGCTCGCGAGGGGCGGGGAGATCAAGGCAAGGGGTACCTCGTGAGGTTCCTGTGATGCAAGCCATGATGACCAAGGCTAGGCGGGCACCAAGCAGGCGCCAGCAGGCATAGTGTCCTCATTTCCTCTTTGATGCTAAGGAGGCAAGCACAGGCGAGGAGTCCCGAGGCAGCAGGCAATGGTTTCCATATCGGTGCAACGAGACCAAGACCAGTAGGACAGCGGGACGGAGGTCACCGTGGAGCCCAGGACGGCGTCATCACCAAAGCCTTTGGCAGGCGAAGACCATCTTGTGTCAGGATAGCTTGTACTAGTTGTCCCCCTTCAAATTGGCCATTGTGGGATCCCTTCCCGCCTAATATTTGGGAAGAGGACCTGGGCCTCTATATATAGGACTAGCCACCACCGTAGAGAGGAGGGAACACATCCTGGACCGGATCCACTCCATCGAGCCAACCACACAAGCTCACCAAGTATAAGAGCACCTCTCCTTAGGAGGCTGTTCTTCCCTTGTAACTGTTCATCCTCAGCCCAAGAGGCAATACACCACACCACACTGGAGTAGGGTATTACACCACATTGGTGGCCCGAACCAGTATAGATCTTTTGTCCCTTTGTTCTACGAGTTCGACGTGCTAAGCCTTGAGATTGCAGTGAGGGTGAGAGCTTGGGGGAGGAGAGATCTTCATGCGCACCCCAGTGTTCGAACGTCAAGGGTTTTGCCAGATCCCGAAATCTGACATTGCGGAACTGACCATCCAATGGACGAATGCCTTCATCAATAATAGCAGTTGCCTTGCCCTTCTCATCAGATGAGGAAATAGGTCGTTTGAAGACTTCAATGGGCAGCAAGTAACTAAGATGATTCTGAAAGTGAGCCTTGTAATTGATTGAAGACATTGATCTGAGGAATCTCATAATCCAAGGAGCATAAGGCTTCAACTCAAAAGGTGACAGTGCAACGTTTGCCAGAGTCCTCATGAAGAAATCATGGTAGTTGATTGGAACGCCATGGACGATGTTGAAGAGCAAATTCTTCACGATGACAACAACTTCTTCTTCATTAGAGTCGTGGCCTTTGATTGGACTCAAAGTCTTGGTCAGAATGCGATAGATGGTCCGTGGCACATACAACAATTCCTTCACGAGGAATTTGGTTCTGGGGGCTTGACCAGGCTTTAGTGGCTTCATGAACACTTGCATATAGTGATCTGATAGCTCAGGTTCATGGTAGATGAGCTGCACACCTTCAAGGGGAGGACTGACAGTCAGGGCATGAAGCAATTCAGAGCCCGGTGCTTTGAAGTGAGTGTTTTCTGTCATCCAATCCAGCACCCACGAATTCACATCTTCAGCATTGCCGGTGATGTGTAGTGTGGCGTAGAACTGAAGAACTAGTTTGTCATTCCAGTCTACTATGTCGGTGTAGAAGTTTAGCAGCACAGAGTCATTAAGAACACTGAGGACTGGTGTGAAGCAAGGCGGAGATTCCATGTCCACATGAGGAATACGCTCATGGTCAAAGATCTTGTCCTTATCAAAAAGCAGCGAAGAGTAGAAGTTGGCTTGGCTGGCTGTCCAGAAACGCTTCCTTCGAAGACAAGCAGAGTCATATGGAGTGTAATCAGTGAAGAATACATGCTCATGAAAGAAGTCATCAGCCTTGAATTTTTGCCTTTTGGAGAAGGGATTCTTCGGCTTGGGCTGAGGAGTATCAGTCAATGCCTTCACAGCTTCAGGAATCACATTCTCAGGGGCAACAGGCTGAGGAAGTTTAGTGCCAGCATCTTCAGTGGCAGCCTGAGTCTCCATTTCTTCGGCAACATGAGCATCAACACTAGTGGCTGGAATTTCTTCAGGTATGGTAAGAAGAGAAGCTTGAGGTTCTTCAGAGCCCATATGAATTTCTTCAGTCTGGACAGGGGACTGAGGAATCTGTTGTAGTGGGGTGAATAGTGGTGAATTGGATGCTGACTTTCCCAAAAGTCATCGTTCAGAACTGGAGTGGTGCACCCAATATCCACATCTTCTTCTTCATCCATTTCCTCAATGCCTGACTCTTCAGCTGTGAACTGAGGCATGGACGATGATATCACTGGAGTGGACGTAAGGTTGTCCACTTCAATTTCTTCATCCAACTGCTCTGATGAAGCAGCAGAAGAAACATCTTCATCCGATCCGCTTGGGATCTCATAATCCTCACCAAAGGGAATGAGTTCCTTTGATGGCATGCTTGAAACTGGAATAGCATCAATGGGATTGTCAAAAGACTTGTCAGAGTCTTGGTCTTCTTTGGAGTTGAAGACTCTGAGGTGGCGGATGTTTTCCTCTTCTTCACATCTGCTCTCTCCGCAGCTTTGGTTGTCCTCACTTCTGATGCAGAAGGAAGAGTGGGACTTGACGTTGGTGCAAGAGGAGCAGAGGAAATTGGTTCATTTTCTTCAGGCACAACTGATGTAGTTGCCCTGATTGGTTCAGTTTCTTCAGGCACAACGTCGGATACTTCATCTGGCCTGGCTTGTTCTTCAAGCGCAACACTAGTGGTTGCCCTGGCAATGTCATCAGCGGCTGGAATAGCTTCATCAGCCCTGGTACTTTCAGTTTCTTCAGTAGCCTAATTTTCATCAGCGGTGCTGGCATGACCTTCAGTTGGCTGAGCAGATGCTTCAGCCTGAGGAGATTCATGTTGCGTAGGAGCAGCAACATTTGAGGTGAATCCTTTAGTCAGTTTCACAAATATGACTTTGGCTCCAAGCCAATCTGCATGGTAGACATTGAATTCATTACTGAGACTTTTGATCTCAGTCTGTATGGCAACAAGTTCATCAGTTGGCATGTTGACAACATCTTCTTCAGGAAACACTCCTTGTACTGAGCTTTCTTCAGCTTCCTGGCCTTCTCAAATTTCCATTTTTCTTCACTGACGAAGGCGGTCAGCATGTGACTTTGACCAGGAGTGAGCTCGAAGTCAGGCATAGGTTTGGGTCCTTGTGCTAGAGATCAATAAATTCAAGGATCAGCTTGGGATCCAGCATCAATGTCACATTTGTGCCTTTGGCTCTAGCGGCCCTTTGTTGTCTGTCTCTGATGATTTCAGCGAGTTCATCATCATCAGCTTCGTCATCACTGGACGGCACATGAAAGACAACCTGCTTATTATGAGGACTTGGTCTAGTGCCTTGTCCAGTAGTGGCCTTTGTCATCAGCTAAGTGGGGCCAGTTGAGGATTGCGGAGGAGCTGAAGAACTTGTAGAGGCTCCTGAGGCAATTGAGATGCCTTTGGTACTTTGACACAAGGCGAGATGCGCAAGTGCTGAGGACTTTGCCGGAGGAGCTGAAGACTTTGGAGGAGCTAGAGCAGCATGAGGAATTTGCTGTGGGGATTTTGCAGAACTGGGTCGTGAGGGCATTGCTGGGGTGCTTGGCCATGAGGGCATTGAAGCAGATGCACTGGGCTTGTGTGTGGGCTTCTTGGGCATACCCTTCTTGGGCTTGCTAACAGAGGCCTCAGCAGTGGCAGCAGCAGCATAGTCTTCATTGAATTTCCTCACTGCTTCTTTAGCCATTTTGGTTAGCTTCGCTTGCCGTTTTTCCCATTCATCAGGATAGTCCTCACCGCGCTTGAGGCTAGTGGGATCAGCTTCTTGGCCAGGTGCCAATGGAGGTCTTGGGCAAGGAGGGTGAAGAGCGAATTTCTTCATGTACTTTGGAGTGACATACCTGTACTCCCTCCATTCCCGTGCCCATCTCCTCTCAATTTGCTGAATGCGCACTTTGTGCTCATTCTTTGTTTCCTCAGGGGGTGTGCAGTACCCTGCATAGATGTCTTTAGGGATTTCAAAAGCAGTGTTGACCTCCAGTCTCTTGCCTCCCTTCTGAGGTTTCTTGCCGTAAACCATTTTCTTCAGCTAAGGATTTTGAACAATTGAGTTTTTTGAGGAGGTATGCAACTTTCCTTCGAGGAACGCTGTAAATGAGTTAAGTTGATGAGAACCTAGTGATTGAGCAGCGGACATTAGTACTTGTGAACAGAGTATAGGTGCGAAGAATTTGAAGAGTCATGTGTTCTCAGAAGTTTTTGCAAAAAAGAACAAGTTTGAGGAATTTGACCAGATGTGTCTTGAGGTGTTTCACTAAGTGTTCTTTGACTTAGATTCCAGAGTTGTATAGATTGAAAATCCACACAATTGAGGAATCTTGAAGAAAAAAGTTGCTTAGAGAAACATATCAAGAACAGACGTTCGTGTGAGGTGTTTAGAGAGTTAAGATTGAAGAATAAACACCTTTTGAAGATTTGTGGAAATCATCAGAATCGACAAGGGCGGTAAAAGTAACTTTTAATTACCCTTGACGAAGAACATGATGAATTGGGATTAGTAGGTTGGAAGTTCGTCTATCCGGATCTTCCACGCCCTAACTTGGCGGAGGAAGACAGCTACGACGGCGACGGAGTGAAGAAATCTGTGGCCGGCGTGAGTACGACGGCGACGAGGTCGAGGCCGTGAAGCTCTTCCTCACCGGCAACGATGGAAGTAGCGGCGGCACTAGGTTTGAGAGCTTGAGCGAGAGAGTGAGGTCGAGTGGAGTAAAAACGGTCTGAGGAGGGTGAGGGGTATATATAGCCGAGGTGAAAAACCGCTCGCCAGAGGAAAATGGATGAACATGCCCCTGACCCTTCTCATCCTAGCGACATGTGTCACCCACGTACAGAGCAGTGGCGGTCGTGTGAGATCGTGGGTGAATAGATAAGTCTTATCATGGGATGTGGAATGATTTAGGCGGCAAAAGGACGAAAATTTAGATAAGAATGTTTTAGTGTTTCGTTCGTAAATTCTTCAGCTGACAAGGACATAGTGAATATTTTGAATGGGTTTCAAATAGAACACACATGAAGAATTTGTGAAGAGACTAGGTTGAGTGTAGCATAGAGGGGGAAGGGTCCGATCACATTCACTTAGCAAAAAAGGAAACTTGAAGAAATAGCAATAAGGGAATGTTGTAGAGGACATAAACTCATATATATAGTCAACGAAGAAAAACGATGGAGAGAGTGAAGACATTGCAAAGTTGAAGAAATCAAACAACTGAGGAATTTCAAGACTGAAGAAAAACTCAAGCTGAAGATTTTCAACATTTGTTGGTGGCATAACCCACCGTATAAGAATGCTGATTTCAGATGCCGTGTACAATTGTCGTAGGGCTCTAAGAAGCAAATTCTTTGTTAATTTCTTAACACTTAGAGGGTTAGTCTTCATTGATTGAAGAAAGACATTACTTCGTGTGTTGCACATCTAAGTCATCAATTTTGCATAAGGGTTAGGATGTGTGTCCTTTTCAAAGGACATTCGAAGATTTTAAGATATTTAGCTCACACCTCAACTTACTAAATCTCTTCTCATCCAAGGGATTTGTGAAGATATCGGCTAGCTGTTCTTCAGCCTTCACGTGCTCAATAGAGATGTCGCCCTTCAACACATGATCACGAAGAAAATGATGACGAATCTGAATGTGCTTTGTCTTCAAGTGTTGAACTGGGTTGTGAGCAATCTTGATGGAACTCTCATTGTCATAATAGAGTGGCACAGTCTTCACATTGATGTTGTAGTCCTTGAGGGTTTGCTTCATCCATAGCAATTGAGCACGAACCGGCAGCAATGTACTCAGCTTCAGCAGTAGAGAGTGATACAAAGTTCTATTTCTTTGAGGACCGACATACCAAAGATCGTCCGAGAAAATGGCATGTGCTTGATGTTGACTTGCGGTCCACACGATCACCAGCATAGTCAAAGTCTGAATATCCAATGAGATCAAAAACCAAGCCCTTGGGATACCATAATCCAAGTGTTGGAGTGTGAGCTAGATATCGAAGAATATGCTTCATAGCCTTATGGTGTGATTCCTTCGGTGTAGCTTGAAAACGGGCACACATGCAAACACTAAGAATAATATCTTGCCTAGATGCACATAAATACAATAAAGAACCAATCATGGAGCGGTATACCTTTTGATCGAAGTCAATACCATTTTTGCCAATGCAAAGATGGCCATTTGTGGGCATACGGATTTTGACGCCTTCGCATTCTTGCATGCCGAATTTTCTCATTACATCCTTGAGGTATTTCTCCGGAGATATGAAGATGCCATCGCGTTGTTGACAAATATGAAGACCTAAGAAGAATTTCAATTCTCCCATCATAGACATTTGATATTCTTCACTCATCATATAGGCAAATTCATCACTGTAACGTTGGTCAGTATAGCCAAAGATGATATCATCAACATATATTTGGCACACGAATAATTCATCATCATAAGCTTTGGTGAAAAGAGTTGGTTCAAGTGAACCGGGTTTGAAGCCTTTCTTCATGAGGAATTCCTTCAAAGTATCATACCACGCCCGAGGGGCCTGCTTGAGGCCATAGAGGGCATTATTGAGTCTGAAGACTTTGTCAGGATGCTTTGGATCCTCAAAACCTGGGGGTTGAGCAACATATACTTCTTACTCAAGCTTACCATTAAGGAATGCACTTTTCACATCCATTTGATATAAGATGATATTATGATGGTTAGCATAAGCAAGTAATATGAGAATAGCCTCAAGTCTAGCAACAGGTGCAAAAGTTTCATCGAAATCAATTCCTTCGACCTGTGTGTAGCCTTGAGATACAAGTCATGCCTTATTACTCACCACAAGGCCATTTTCATCTTGCTTGTTGCGGTAGATCCATTTGGTGCCGATGATATTGTGCTTGCGAGGGTCTGGTCGCTTGACAAGTTCCCACACATTGTTGAGCTCGAACTGATGTAATTCTTCTTGCATAGCTTGAATTCACTCAGGCTCCAGAAATGCTTCATCTACCTTAGTAGGCTCTATGATAGAGACGAAAGCAAAATGCCCACAAAAGTTAGACAAATGTGAAGCTTTTGAGCGTGTGAGAGGACCTGGTGATTTGATGTCGTTGATGATTCTCTCAATCTGCACTTCATTAGCAACGCGAGGATGAGCTGGTTGACGACGAGGAATTTGCTCAGCATTTTCTTCAGAGCCATTTTCTTCAGGAGCACCAGCATGATGTTCTTCACATCATGGAATGACTTCTTCAGCAGATTCTTCGGTAGGAATGGCATCCTCAGTAGCCTTGCACTTAATGGATTTCTCATGTGGTATTCCATCTAGCACAGGAGGTAGGTGCTCTCTTTGCGAGCCATTAGTTTCATCGAACCGCACATCTACAGTTTCAACAACCTTGTGGTGATAGGTGTTGAAGACTCTGTAGGTGTGCGAGTCCTTTCCATAACCAAGCATAAAACCTTCGTGTGCTTTCGGTGCAAATTTAGAATTGTGATGAGGTTCTCTAATCCAACATTTAGCATCGAGGACTTTGAAATAACTCACATTGGGTTTCTTGTCAGTGAGGAGTTCATATGAGGTCTTTCTAAAGAATTTGTGAAGATATACCCTGTTGATGATGTGGCACACGGTATCAATTGCCTCAGGCCAGAAGCGAGGAGACGTCTTGTATTCATCAAGCATAGTGTGAGCCATCTCAACAAGAGTCCTGTTCTTGTGCTCCACGATGCCATTCTGCTGAGGAGCATAAGGAGCAGATAACTCATGAGTAATACCAAGTTCATCAAGATAATCATCAAGACCAGTATTCTCGAACTCAGTTCCATTGTCACTTCTGATGTGCTTGATCTTCACACCAAAGTTGGTAGAAGCCATCGAGGAAAATTGTTTGACGACTTCCTGCACTTCAGTTTTGTAAGTGATGATATGCACCCATGTATAATGAGAATAGTCATCAACAATGACAAAGCCATATAAAGATGCAACATTAGTAAATGTGGCATAATGAGCAGGGCCAAAGAGATCCATGTGAAGCAATTCAAATGGACGAGTGGTAGTCATGATGGTCTTTGAGGGATGCTTGGCCTTGGTCATCTTTCCAGCTTCACAAGCTCTGCACAGATGGTCCTTGAGGAATTTGACACCCTCGATGCCAATGACATGCTTCTTCTTCACGAGTGTGTGCAAGTTCCTCATGCCAGCATGACCAATTCGTCGATGCCATAGCTAGCCAGCCTTCTGAAGCTTTTGCAAGTAGACATGTAGCAGATTGTGGTCCTGTAGAGAAATCAACAATATACAAATCTCCTCTCCTAAAGCCTTCGGAGACTTTGGAATTGTCAGCTTCCATGTTCACAACAAAATGATCATCTCAAACAGTCTGATCTCTGTGCTCCGGTGTCATCCCTGGATCAGTAATGCTGACACCACACAGTACTCGGAGGATTTATAGCAGAGTAGCAATCACACACTTATTACATCGAGTGTCTCAAAAGAGAACTTATTAAAATAAATATGGCTTAAGGCCATCTAATAATGATAACAGCGGAAGGCTTGGAAGATAAGTGAGTCCATCAACTCCAACGGCATCACTGAGTATAGAACCACAACCTAAAAACTCCTTAATCATCGTCTGAAAAGTCTGCAACATTAACGTTGCAGCCCGAAACGGGTCAGCACATGGAATATGCTGGCAAGGTAACACATAGATAGTAATGGAATGAAACAGCTATACTATATGCATATTTGGCTGGTGGAAAGCTCTATGGTTACTGTTTTGCATAAAGCCAATTTTTCCCTACTTCAAAGGAATAGATTTATTTAACTATCATGGAAGTTGTTAAACATTGAGAATGGTTGATAGCATTCTCAATCCCAATTAAGTATCATCATTAAACATAACCCAACAAAATTAATTTAGAGTAACATGTTGAGATTCACATGATAATCCAAGTACTAGATACTCAAGATGTCCATAACCGGGGACACGGCTAATCATGATTAGTTTGTTACACTCTGCAGAGGTTTGCGCACTTTTCCCCACAAGACTCGATCGCCTCCGTTTGTTTTCTCGCACTACACGGTGTTTGAGAAGACGGATGACCGAGACATAGTCTTTCAGAAGCGCTAGCACCTTACGATCGGGTAGACCGTACCACCTACATCCCCTACATCTGCTAGTCTACCACTGTAAGAGTTCGCACAACTTAGTCAACTATGCTAGAGCCCATAATAGCTTGTGGCTGCACACGGAAGTTTCTAGTATGAATAGTCTTATGATCCCTTTGAGCCTGGGTGGCGGTCCAAAAGAAAAACAGGCAAGTCCTGGAATACCCAGGTGCCTCAATCCACCCAGATGTGTGTTTAAGTTGCCACCTTAGATAAACCATTAATTAACAATCTCACATCTGTCAATGGATTTCACTCACCCAATCCACGTCTACTAGCATAGCATGGCATGATAAGCAAACGTAGAAGTAACTCCCAAAGGTTTGAAAATAAACTGGTAATAGGTACTACCTCATCTACTTCCCATCCCACAATTTAATTAGATCCTAATCATGCAATGTGTGTGGATTGATCTAACGCAATAAAACTGGGTAGTTGAGAAGGAATGATCAAAGTGTTACTTGCCTTGCTGATGATCCGGGAAACCTAGCGATTCGAAGTAACAAGTGGCGCACTCCGGATATTCTATCGCAAACAAACAAACGAGCATACAATAAGTACTCATCTAATGCACAGGTAAAACTCAAATAAGAGATCTAACCAGAAGGTTCAACTTAAGAACCCCGGTTGGCAAAAGAATCAAATCGAACGAAGCAACGAAAGTCAAACGGCAAAAGAAAACAACCTCATTCTAGCAATCTGGATCTAAGGCAATTTTTATAGTAGCAAAATCTTGTTTAGGTTTCTTAAACGGATAGAGGGCTTTGAGACGAATCCCTAGGTGCTTAAATCGCCTGATTCCGACAAACGAGCGAAAAGTTAAACTAAAACGAAAGTCGGATCAAAAATCGCGATCAGAAAAATTGCGGATTTAATCCGAGAAAAGAAAAACGAAGAACAGATTAACGAACGAACGTTCGTTTTCTGAAACTAAACGATGAACGCGTTCGTTAAAACGAACGAATCGGTGAACGTTCACTAATTAAGTAAACCAGAGAAATAAACCGATCTAGGGTTTCGAAAAAACCCGAGGCGTTTTCTTAAAAAAACCGAACGGCGAACGGCGGTGGCTATACCTCCGGCGAGGTACTTCGGCGACGGCGGCGGCTATGCGGGGCGGCCGGGCGGCTCGGCAGCGGCAACAGCGCAGCAGCGAC
>NC_041388.1:273959588-274062432 GCF_002162155.2 Triticum dicoccoides
CGGGGCGGGGTGAGGTGAGGGCAGTGGGGTGGCTTTGTATTTAAGAGAAGGGGGGTGCTGCCTTGGGGAGGGGGCAAGGCGGCGGGGGCGGCGTGCCCGAGCCGGACTCGGCGGCGGCGGCGCGCTCGTCTCCTGGAAGGAGACGACAGGCGGCGGGGAGTGGGCCGTCAACTGGGCCTTGGCCCAGTCGGCGCGCGGCGCGTTTTTTTAAAAAAAATTACGCGTAGAAGAAAAAATAAATAAATACTAAACGGACTTCAAATTTCCCAAAATAAATTTTCCCGGGCTTCTAAAATCAAGCCCGACAAAGTGAACATTTATTTGGGACCTAAATGCAATTTGAAAAAACGCATTTTTTTCCTAATTCAAATAAAACACCGAAAAAACTCCGAAATAAAATCTTATTTGATTTTATTATTAAATCCTCAATATTTCTTTATTTTGGGAAAGTCATTTTATTCCCTCTCTCATATTTTTGTGATAGAAATATTTGATGATAAAATAAATAAAACCAAATGATCCTATTCTCAAAATTTGAGAGAACTCAAATATGAAAATATCGAAATCCCCAACTCTCTCCATGGGTCATTGAGTTGCGTAAAATTTCTAGGATCAACCAAAATGCAAAAGAAAGAGGTATGCATTGATGATCTAATGTATAACATTCCAAATTGAAAATTTGGGATGTTACAAACCTACCCCCCTTAAGATGAATCTCGCCCTCGAGATTCGGGTTGGCTAGAAAATAGGTGATGGTGGTCCTTGAACAAATCTTCCTCTCGCTCCCAGGTGGCTTCATCCTCTGAGTGGTGGCTCCACTGGACTTTGCAAAACTTGATAACCTTGCTGCGAGTAACTCGGTTGGCAAACTCGAGGATCTTAACAGGCTTCTCCTCGTAGGTCAAATTGTTATCCAACTGAATAGTTTCCAAAGGCACTGTATCTCTCAACCGTATGTCATCCATCTCCGCGTGACATTTCTTCAGCTGAGAAACGTGGAATACGTCATGTGCTCCTAACAATCCTTCGGGCAATTCCAACTTGTAGGCTACTTCCCCCATACGTTCCAATACTCGATATGGTCCTACAAATTGTGGTGCTAACTTTCCTTTGACTCCAAAACGTTTTGTTCCCCGAAGTGGGGATACTCGAAGATAAGCTCTATCTCCAACTTCGTAAACTGTCTCCTTGCATTTAGAATCCGCATAACTCTTCTGTCTGGACTGGGCTACCTTGAGCCTATCGCGAATCAACTTCACCTTCTGTTCAGACTCTTTAATCAAGTCAGGACCAAACAACTGACGGTCTCCCACTTCGTCCCATGACAACGGTGTCCTGCACCTCCTTCCGTACAAGGCTTCGAAAGGGGCCATCTTTAAACTGGTTTGGTAACTCTTGTTGTAAGAGAACTCTGCATATGGCAAATTGTCGTCCCAACTAGATCCATAATCTAGCGCACAAGCTCTAAGAATATCCTCCAAAATCTGGTTTACCCTCTCGGTCTGTCCATCTGTCCGTGGATGAAAAGCCGTGCTGAATTCTAGCCTGGTACCCGAAGTTTCATGCAACTGCTTCCAGAACTTTGAGGTAAACTGGGTTCCTCTATCCGATACGATACTCCTTGGAACTCCATGCAGACATACGATCCTGGTCATGTATATCTTTGCCAACTTAGCACTGGTGTAAGTGGTCTTTACTGGGATGAAATGAGCTACTTTCGTCAATTGATCAACTACAACCGAAATTGAGTCATAGCCTGAACGAGTCCTGGGCAATCCCGTGATAAAATCCATGCCTAGCTTATCCCACTTCCATTTGGGTATTGGCAATGGTTGTAACAATCCTGCTGGCTTCTGATGCTCTGCCTTTACTCTCTGACATACATCACAAACTGCTACATACTCTGCTATATCCTTCTTCGTTCCGGTCCACCAGAAAATATCCTTCAAATCTAGATACATCTTGGTATTTCCTGGATGAATTGAATATGGTGAATCGTGTGCCTCTTGCAAAATCAACTTCCTGATCTCTGGGTCATTGGGCACATAAACATGGTCTTCAAACCATAGGGTGTCGTGCTCATCCTCACGAAATCCTTTAGCTTTTCCTTTGCTCGGTTTCTCTTTTATAGCGGCAATCTCTTTGTCAGCTTTCTGAGCTTCTCTGATTCTATCCATCAAAGTTGGCTGAATCTCCAATGCTGCTACATAGCTTCTCGGAACTATTTCCAAACATAGTTCACGAAGATTTTCTGCTAACTCCTTGGGTATTTCTCCCGTCATTAATGTATTGACATGGCTCTTGCGGCTTAATGCGTCAGCTACTACATTAGCCTCTCCGGGGTGATAATGCAATCTCATATCATATTCCTTGATAAGCTCCAGCCATCTCCTTTGTCTGGGATTCAACTCCTTCTGGGTGAAAATGTACTTCAAAATCTTATGATCTGTGTACACCTCACAATGATTACCAATGAGAAAATGTCTCCATGTTTTCAACGCATGCACTACGGCTGCTAACTCCAAATCATGCGTGGCATAATTTAACTCATGAGACTTCAGTTGTCTTGAGGCATATGAAACAACTCTCCCTTCCTGCATAAGCACTGCTCCAAGTCCTCGACGTGAAGCATCGCAGTACACCTCATAATCTTTGGTCTGGTCTGGCAAAATCAACACTGGTGAGGTAACCAAACATTTCTTCAACTCCTGGAAACTAGCCTCACACTCCTCTGTCCATATGAACTTTGTATCCTTCTTCAACAACTCAGTCATAGGCTTCGCAATCTTTGAGAAATTCTCAATAAATCTCCGGTAGTATCCAGCGAGTCCAAGAAAACTCCGGATCTCTCCAACTGTTGTTGGGGCTTCCCACGCGGTCACGGTTTCAACTTTAGCGGGGTCTACTGCTATACCTTCACCAGATATAACATGTCCGAGGAATCCTACTTCCTTTAACCAAAACTCACATTTGCTGAACTTGGCATATAGTTGATGTCCTCTGACTTTTCCAAGTACTAAACGCAAATGCTCCTTATGTTCCTCTTCATTCTTCGAATAAACCAGGATATCATCAATGAACACTACGACGAACTTATCCAAAAACTCAATAAACACTTTGTTCATCATGTTCATAAAATAGGCAGGTGCGTTAGTCAGACCAAATGACATAACGGTATACTCATACAGCCCATACCTGGTAGTAAAAGCTGTCTTCGGAATATCCTGTTCTCGAATCTTCAACTGGTGGTATCCTGATCGCAGATCGATCTTGGAAAATACCTTAGCTCCCTGCAATCGATCAAACAGATCGTTGATCATTGGTAGTGGGTACTTGTTCTTGATCGTTACTTCATTCAATCCTCGATAATCAACAACCATCCTTAACGATCCATCCTTCTTCTCCACTAGAAGTACTGGCGATCCCCAAGGTGAAGAACTTGGGCGAATATATCCCTTATCCAGTAACTCCTTAATCTGCTTCTTAATTTCCACCAAATCCTTTGCTGGCATCCTATATGGTCTCTTTGATATTGGCCCTGTGCCTGGCAATAGCTCAATCAAAAACTCAATATCTCTATCTGGTGGCATGCCTGGCAACTCCTCTGGAAATACATCAGGGAAATCTCTTACCACTGGTACTTCCTCCTGCACAACTCCTGTTAGGCAATTTACTTGAGTCCTATTTGGCACATGCCGGGATACATACTTGATCCTTCTCCCTTCTGGGGTGGTAAGCAAAATTGACTTACTAGCACACTCAATATTCCCTTCATACTTTGATAACCAATCCATGCCTAATATCACATACAATCCTTGAGATTCCAATACTATTAGGTCTGAGGGAAAAACATAGTTACCAATCCTTAATGGTAACCGATCACACCATAGACTAGCCACATACTCTGCTCCGGGCGAGGTTACTAACATGGGTGACCTAAGAGCTTGGGTTGATAGGTTATACTTATCCACAAATCCCCTTGAGATGTATGAATGCGATGCGCCAGTATCAAAAAGAACTAGTGCAGTAAATGACTTAACCAAAAACTTACCTATTACTGCATCGGGCTGAGCTTCAACCTCCTCCACGCTAACGTGGTTCACCTGTCCCCTGTAGAAAGGGTTCGGCTTCTTCCCAGAACTTCCATTGCCATTTTGGCTTTCAGGACATTCATTGGCATAATGTCCGGTCTTCGAACACTTATAGCAAGTGACTTGGCTTAGGTCCTTCTTGGCTGGGGTTGAGGGGTTGGTGCGATTCTGGCCATTGCTTCCTCCATTGTCATTTCCATTCTTGGTGCCATTGTGATTGTGCGAGCTACCTCCTCCGTGGGTATGCTGAAAATGTCCTCCTGGTCTAGGGGTAAAACGTGGCTTCTGCTGAGCTCCTGAATTATACTTTCCTTGTCCATACTTCCTCTTGCGATTCTCAATTTGCTGCTGCTTCCCTTCAATCATAAGAGCACGATCTACCAATTCCTGGTAGTTGTTGAAGGTTGCTACCATCAACTGCATGCTCAACTCATCATTCAGTCCTTCTAGAAACTTCTCCTGCTTAGCTGCATCCGTAGCGACGTCATCTGGGGCATAACGTGCTAACTTACTAAATTCCTCCACATACTGGCCAACTGTCTGTCCTCCTTGGCGCAAGTTACGAAACTCACGCTTCTTCATGGCCATAGCTCCTGCTGAAACATGGGCAGTACGGAAAGCCTGCTGAAACTGGTCCTATGTGATAGTGTCGACTGGGAAAGTGGCTGTGAAATTCTCCCACCATGATGCTGCGGGTCCTTCTAACTGATGTGCGGCAAACTTCACCTTCTCCGCATCTGTGCATCCTGCTGTGGTCAACTCCCTAGCTGTCTTGCGGAGCCAATCATCCGCTACTATCGGCTCGGTGCTACTGGAAAACACTGGCGGATTCAGCCTAAGAAAACGGGCTAAGTGGTCAACAGGTGGTGGTGGTGGCGGTGGGTTGTTGTTGTTGTTCCCCTGATTCTGATTCTGGACTAGCAACTGCATCAATGTGTACTGCTGCTGGATCAACTGGGTGAGCTCCGGTGGAAATGCAAATCTGGGGTCACGTCTCGGAGGCATCTGAGGGCTTAGAAAAGATGAGATGTAAGAATAGAGGGTGTCTAAAGAGAAAACACTACCCATATGCACATGAGGCAAAAGCAAACAATTCACTTCATTCAATCAAACAAGGGCATACAACCGATCTAACTATCGCAAAAGTGCTCGGACTACTATATTTACATGGTGGACTACAACTACTGATGAGGTGGTCTACTAGAAATAATCTTTGGTTGCAGACTCCATGATATCTGCTCCAGCTTCATCAACATAGTCATCATCGCTACTATCTGGTTCCGAGTCGGTGCCGTCGATGATGATGTAGTCTTCCGGGCTAATCTCCTTGGGTTCTTCGTCTTCATCTACTGGCGTAGGGCCTCCCATAAATATTCCAATCTTCTTGATTAGGTCGTCATTCTTCTCCACCAATACTTCAATTTCCTCCTCATAATCTTCACGTGTAGCCTTGAGCTCTTCCTCTAGTTCCTTGATTCTAGTCTTAGCCTTCTTTAGATCTATCATGTCAGCACACATCTGGTTCTCCTGTCGTCAAATGTGCTGGTTTAATTCCTGGATAAAAGTTGCGATTGATCTATCCTTCCTAGTGCTGAACATCTCCCAGTGTTCATCTCGGCGCCCACAAATCTGGTAGATTGTATCTTTCAGATCCTTGCGGTGGACTTCTCCAATGTGTCCCATGGCTATGTGAGCTGCCATGCTCTTTCCTAGACTCCAAGTTGGTGCATCAAAAGAAAACTCTATGGGCTCAGTGACTGGCATGAACGTCCTTCCTGGAACTTGAACTTGAATCATCCAGCGCTCTTCTTCAGGTAAAGTGGCATTGTAGGTTCCCGTGAAGCTTGGTACTCCTATATTCAGGTATCTAGTGACTTCCTTCAAGTGGCATCCAAAGGGTGTATCTTCATCCGGTTGTGTGAACTTGTTCCTTGCATCCGCCATCCTAAAGAGTAGAAAAGATGAGAGGTCAGAGAAGAAGAGAGTGAGTAGTGATCTAGGTCTTTAGCTTAGTGGTCGTGTCCTACAGTCAGCGTGTGCTATGATACCATCTCTGTAGAGATCAGACCTCAAACAGTCTGATCTCTATGCTCCGGTGTCATCCCTGGATCAGTAATGTTGACACCACACAATACTCGGAGGATTTATAGTAGAGTAGCAATCACACACTTATTACATCGAGTGTCTCAAAAGAGAGCTTATTACAATAAATATGGCTTAAGGCCATCTAATAACGATAACAGCGGAAGGCTTGGAAGATAAGTGAGTCCATCAACTCCAACGGCATCACTGAGTATAGAACCACAACCTAAAAACTCCTTAATCATCGTCTGAAAAGTCTGCAACATTAACGTTGCAGCCCGAAACGGGTCAGCACATGGAATATGCTGGCAAGGTAACACATAGATAGTAATGGAATGAAACAGCTATACTATATGCATATTTGGCTGGTGGAAAGCTCTATGGTTACTGTTTTGCGTAAAGCCAATTTTTCCTTACTTCAAAGGAATAGATTTATTTAACTATCATGGTAGTTGTTAAACATTGAGAATGGTTGATAGCATTCTCAATCCCAATTAAGTATCATCATTAAACATAACCCAACAAAATTAATTTAGAGTAACATGTTGAGATTCACATGATAATCCAAGTACTAGATACTCAAGATGTCCATAACCGGGGACACGGCTAATCATGATTAGTTTGTTACACTCTGCAGAGGTTTGCGCACTTTTCCCCACAAGACTCGATCGCCTCCGTTTGTTTTCTCGCACTACACGGTGTTTGAGAAGACGGATGACCGAGACATAGTCTTTCAGAAGCGCTAGCACCTTACGATCGGGTAGACCGTACCACCTACATCCCCTACATCTGCTAGTCTACCACTGTAAGAGTTCGCACAACTTAGTCAACTATGCTAGAGCCCATAATAGCTTGTGGCTGCACACGGAAGTTTCTAGTATGAATAGTCTTATGATCCCTTTGAGCCTGGGTGGCGGTCCAAAAGAAAAACAGGCAAGTCCTGGAATACCCAGGTGCCTCAATCCACCCAGATGTGTGTTTAAGTTGCCACCTTAGATAAACCATTAATTAACAATCTCACATCTGTCAATGGATTTCACTCACCCAATCCACGTCTACTAGCATAGCATGGCATGATAAGCAAACGTAGAAGTAACTCCCAAAGGTTTGAAAATAAACTGGTAATAGGTACTACCTCATCTACTTCCCATCCCACAATTTAATTAGATCCTAATCATGCAATGTGTGTGGATTGATCTAACGCAATAAAACTGGGTAGTTGAGAAGGAATGATCAAAGTGTTACTTGCCTTGCTGATGATCCGGGAAACCTAGCGATTCGAAGTAACAAGTGGCGCACTCCGGATATTCTATCGCAAACAAACAAACGAGCATACAATAAGTACTCATCTAATGCACAGGTAAAACTCAAATAAGAGATCTAACCAGAAGGTTCAACTTAAGAACCCCGGTTGGCAAAAGAATCAAATTGAACGAAGCAACGAAAGTCAAACGGCAAAAGAAAACAACCTCATTCTAGCAATCTGGATCTAAGGCAATTTTTATAGTAGCAAAATCTTGTTTAGGTTGCTTAAACGGATAGAGGGTTTTGAGACAAATTCCTAGGTGCTTAAATCGCCTGATTCCGATAAACGAGCGAAAAGTTAAACTAAAACGAAAATCGCGATCAGAAAAATTGCGGATTTAATCCAAGAAAAGAAAAACGAAGAACAGATTAACGAACGAACGTTCGTTTTCTGAAACTAAACGATGAACGCGTTCGTTAAAACGAACGAATCGGTGAACGTTCACTAATTAAGTAAACCGGAGAAATAAACCGATCTAGGGTTTCGAAAAAACCCGAGGCGTTTTCTTAAAAAAAACCGAATGGCGAACGGCGGTGGCTATACCTCCGGCGAGGTACTTCGGCGACGGCGGCGGCTATGCGGGGCGGCCGGGCGGCTCGGCAGCGGCAACGGCGCAGCAGCCACGACGGCGGCGGCGTGCAGCGCGCGGCGGGGCGGGGTGAGGTGAGGGCGGCGGGGTGGCTTGGTATTTAAGAGAAGGGGGTGCTGCCTTGGGGAGGGGGCAAGGCGGCGGGGGCGGCGTGCCCGAGCCAGACTCGGCGGCGGCGGCGCGCTCGTCTCCTGGAAGGAGACGGCAGGCGGCGGGGAGTGGGCTGTCGGCTGGGCCTTGGCCCAGTCGGTGCACGACGCGTTTTAAAAAAAAATTTACGCGCTGAAGAAAAAAAATAAATACTAAACGGACTTCAAATTTCCCGAAATAAATTTTCCCGGGCTTCTAAAATCAAGCCCGACAAAGTGAACATTTATTTGAGACCTAAATGCAATTTGAAAAAACACATTTTTTTCCTAATTCAAATAAAACACCGAAAAAACTCTGAAATAAAATCTTATTTGATTTTATTTTTAAATCCTCAATATTTCTTTATTTTGGGAAAGTCATTTTATTCCCTCTCTCATATTTTTGTGATAGAAATATTTGATGATAAAATAAATAAAACCAAATGATCCTATTCTCAAAATTTGAGAGAACTCAAATATGAAAATATCGAAAACCCCAACTCTCTCCATGGGTCATTGAGTTGTGTAAAATTTCTAGGATCAACCAAAATGCAAAAGAAATATGGTATGCATTGATGATCTAATGTATAACATTCCAAATTGAAAATTTGGGATGTTACACAACAACCATATCAAGATCACAAAGCATTGAGACAGACATGAGGTTAAACCCTAAGGACTCAACAAGCATGACTTTGTCCATGTGTCAATCCTTTGAGATTGTAACCTTACCTAGACCCAATACCTTGCTTTTGCCTTTGTTAGCGTAGGTGATATGCTTCAGATGCGATGGAGATAAAGCAGTGTCCATCAATAAGCTCATGTCACCAGTCATGTGATTTGTACATCCACTATCGAGGACCCACTCAGTGGCTTTGGGTTGATCATCCTATAGATGAATTAGTGCATCTTACGAACTCATATACTTCATCAGTGAAGAATATGACATCAATTTCATCAGGTAAGAGAACACATATAGTAATATGAGGACGTAAGAAATGAAAAACATTTCTTCATGATTAGCCTGCATCCTTTCAAGCATCTTTTCAGGTCTCCAGCAAATTCTTCAGACGT
The DNA here is from genome assembly GCF_002162155.2 of Triticum dicoccoides. Taxonomy (NCBI): domain Eukaryota; kingdom Viridiplantae; phylum Streptophyta; class Magnoliopsida; order Poales; family Poaceae; genus Triticum; species Triticum dicoccoides. Next base: position 273,968,859 of record NC_041388.1, read on the forward strand.
TTAAGTTCGTGTGGAGACCTGACCCTGCATAAGAGATTAGTTCTTTTTCTTCACCACCCACATCTGGAGGGGTGGCAAAGAGTTCATCATTCTTCGAGCTCCATAAGAGAAAGGTGGGATTGAAGCCAATCCACTTCGTTTCACATGAGAGGGGTTAGAGTAAGAATATGAATAAGTAGAGAAATTCTTCGAGGACTTATGAACATAATGATTTGAAGAATAATGCACATATTCATAACCCTTAGATCTTCCCTGTGAAACCGAAGTGTTAGCATGTTGATAATCATATGAGGACTTTGATCCATATGAGGAATGTGGTCCATATGAGGACCTCGATCCAAATGAAGGATTGGATCTGGGATTCCTATTCTTCACAGGTGGTGTCATGATGACATTCACCTGAAGACTTTCAAGGCACCTTTTGGGAACCCAGATTTTCTTCATAGGAGGAGCGTTCCTACAGTTAGTGCCAACATATCTAGCAAATACTTCACCATTCTGATTTTTGAACAACTTATAGTTGGAGTCAAATGACTCATCAGAAGAATGAGAAGATTCACATGTAAAGCCAAATAAGGTAGATGGATCCACTGAAGGTCCCTTTGCAGCAACCCATGAGGTTTTGGGATACTGCTTAGGTTTCCAGTAGGTCCCATCAGCATTGAGTTTCCTCTCAAAGGCAATACCCTCTTTCCTAGGGTTCCTGTTGAGAATCCGCTTTTTTAGCACATCACAAAGTGCCTGATGCCCTTTGAGGCTTTTGTACATGCCTGTCACATACAATTCCTTCATCTCTGCATGGTCAGTGATACTAGCAGCATCCTCAGATGAGGAACTAGTGATAGAAGAGACAGTTGAAGAATTTGCAACAATAGAAGCATTTGAACTTTCATGTGAAGAATTAGCAGATTCTCGTTCAATGCACTTCAAACATGCAAGATTAAATTCTTCCTGAGCAGCGCTGATTTGTTGAGCAAGTAATGAATCACGCTCCTTCTAAAGATCTTCATAACTCCCCCTTAGCTTCTCAAGGTCTTGCTTTCTTTTAAGAAATTCATAAGAAAGCTTCTCATGATCAGATAAGAGAGTGTTATGATGACTCTGAAGATTATCAAACTTAGTATGAAGTCTTTGAAGATTTTCAGTCAAAGTTTTAGTGCGATCCATTTCTTCACCCAACATATCATCGCTTTTGTCTAGCATATTTTGAACCTTTTCAAGAGCCTTTTGTTCTTTCATAGAAATCTTAGCAAGTTTAGAATAGCTAGGCTTGAGGTTTTCATCAAGTTCATCCTCACTTGATTCAGAGGAGGGATATTTGAGTACCTTTGCACCTTTTGCCATGAAGCAATAGGTGGGAGCGTAGTCATCATCGTCGTCGTCAATAGTGTTGGGGAGGTCATTTTCCTCAGAGTTGAAGATGGACTTACTGACGAACGCAATAGCAAGGGCTAGGCTCGCCACACTAGAGTCTGACTCCTCAGATGCCTCCTCTTCCTCATTTTCTTCAGATTCAGCCTCGGAGTCCATTTCCTTGCCAATGAATGCCCGAGCCTTCTTGGATCTGCTCTTCTTGTGAGATGAAGACCTTGAGGATTTTGATGAAGAGGACTTTGAAGATTTCTTCTTCTTCCTTGAATCATCAGAACTGTAGTCCTTGTACTTCTTCTTTGATCCCTTTTCCCAGTGAGGAAAATCTTGAATGTAGTGACCGGGTTTCTTGCATTTGTGGCAAAGTCTCTTCTTGTAATCACGGGATGAGGAATCTGATCTTAAATAATCACTTCTTGAGGATTTTCCAAAGCGACCACATCTTGAGAACTACTGAAATTTCCTCGTGAGCATTGCTAGCTCCTGGCTCAGTTCTTCAGGATCACCAAGGCTTCTACCACAATCCTCACCTTCAGATTCAGACACTGCCTTGGCCTTCAGAGCAAGTGACCTGCCATAGCTCGGTCCATAGAGATCTCTCTTCTCAGCAAGCTGGAACTCATGAGTGTTTAACCTGTCGAGGATATCAGCGGGATCAAGTGACTTGTAGTCTCCACGTTCTTGTATCATCAACGCAAGGGTGTCAAATGAGGAATCAAGTGATCGAAGCAATTTCTTCACCACCTTGTGTCGGTGATGTCAGTGGCACCAAGTGCTTGAAGCTCATTTGAAATGTCAGTGAGGCGATCGAAGGTTTGTTGAACATTTTCATTGTCGAGTCTTTTGAAGGGGTTGAAGAGATTGCAAAGAACGTCAACTCGAGAGTCACACTGTGTTGAGACTCCTTCATTGACCTTGGACAGCCTATCCCAGATAAGCTTTGTTGTCTCCAAGGAACTCACTCTGCCATACTGCCCTTTGCTCAGATGGCTACATATGATATTCTACGCTTGAGAGTCGAGTTGCTTGAATCTCTTCATGTCAACAACGTTGATGGTAGGAGTGACAGAGGGAACACCATTTTCCACAACATACCAGAGATTGTTGTCAATTGCCTCAAGATGCATTCGCATCTTATTCTTCCAGTAGGGGTAGTCCATCCCATCGAAGGTAGGACACCCAGCAGAGACTAAGGGAGTCCTGGATTAGGGGGTCTCCGGACAGCCGGACTATCTCCATTGGCCGGACTGTTAGACTATGAAGATACAAGATTGAAGACTTCGTCTTGTGTCCGGATGGGACTCTACTTGGCGTGAAAGCAAGCTAGGCAATACGGATATGGATATCTCCTCCTTTGTAACCGACCTTGTGTAACCCTAACCCTCTCCGGTGTCTATATAAACTGAAGGGTTTTAGTCCGTAGGATAACAACCACAACATACAATCATACCATAGGCTAGCTTCTAGGGTTTAGCCTCTCTGATCTCGTGGTAGATCTACTCTTGTACTACCCATATCATCAATATCAATCAAGAAGGACGTAGGGTTTTACCTCCATCAAGAGGGCCCGAACCTGGGTAAAACATTGTGTCCCCTGCCTCCTGTTACCATCCGGCCTAGACGCACAGTTCATGACCCCCTACCCGAGATCCGCCGGTTTTGACACCGACAGAGACCTTGATCATACCTGTGGTCGACATAACTAAAACTCCAGGCGATTAAACCCAAATCACATAGAACAAGGGGGTACTTTGCTCTGATACCAATTGAAAGTGCGTTAAGTCAATTAGATGGGGGGTGAATAGGCGATTTTTATGAATTCTTCACTGAGGAAATTAAGGGTGAGGAAATTCCTTAGCGAAGAACTACTTGCAGCGGAATAAGTACTCAGGTGCAAACATAACAGAGTAGTAGCACAGTCATCATGATGAAATGAAAACACGCATAGAGTACAGAAAGCGTAAACACAGGATAAGCAGGCTGAAGACAAACTGACTGAAGAAATTGAACTGAGGAAATTGAGAAAGTCTTCAGTTAAAGTCTTCAAACAGTAGTGATAAAGTACACAACACAGTAATGAGGAAATGAAAGGGTTGAGGAAATAGAACCAGTTAGCTCGGTGAAGACAGTGATTTGGTAGACCAGTTCCAACTGTTGTGGCAGTTATACGTCTAGTTGGAGTAGCTAGGTATTTAAACTTGAGGACACACAGTCCCGGACACACAGTCCTCACTGTATTCTCCTTGAACTAAGGTCACACATACCTCGTCCAATCACTCATGGTAAGTCTTCAGGTGACTTCCAAACCTTCACAGACTCGGTCACTCGGCGACCCACAATTTCCTCTTGGATGCACTAGACCATGACGCCTAACCGTCTGGAGGATGCACAATCCTCAAAGGTGACAAGCGTCGGTTCCACACAGGAACAATCTCTTTAGTGATGCTCAATCACTTTGGGTTTGTAGGTGTTTGGTTTCGGGTTTTGGGTTTTCCCCACTTGATGATTCTTTCTCAAAGTCCTTGGAGGATGGCATGCTCTCAATGACAAGTGTCAGTTTCTCGCGGAGTAGCCAACCAACTAGTGGTTGTAGGGGGTAGCTATTTATAGCCTAGGGAGCAGCCTGGCATGATAAGACATAGATGCCCTTCAATGATATGACCATTAGGTGGGTAGATATTTTAGGACAGCTGGCGCGTAGCACAACAACGGTCGAAAATTTGAGCTCTCAAATTCCTCAGGGCTATCATGTTCCTCACTTGTAGGCAATCCGCACTGGCGAATTCCTAACTGCTCAGTCAGAACAAATTCCTCAGAGACCAGAAGAACTTCGTCTCTGTTACTAAAGAAATTTGACTGAACTGTATGAGATTTCTGTCGGTGGGAAGCGACACCTATGGGATCACAAGAATCCCTACTACGGTTGCCGAGGCGCGGGGTCGTGAGAAGAGCAGGATTAACAGTCAGCACAAGTATCATTTACCCAGGTTTGCGCCGCGAGGATGCGTAAAACTGTAGGATCGAAAGTATGTCTAGAGGGGGGGTGATTAGACTACTTGACCAAATAAAAACTTAACCTTTTCCCAATTTTAGTTCTTGGCAGATTTTAGCTATTATAGGACAAGTCAAGCAATCATCACACAATTCAAGCAAGCATGCAAAGAGTATATTGGCAGCGGAAAGTAAAGCATGCAACTTGCAAGAATGTAAAGGGAAGGGTTTGGAGAATTCAAACGCAATTGGAGACACGGATGTTTTTCCCGTGGTTCGGATAGGTGGTGCTATCCTACATCCACGTTGATGGAGACTTCAACCCACAAAGGGTAACGGTTGCGAGAGTCCACGGAGGGCTCCACCCACAAAGGGTAACGGTTGCGCGAGTCCACAAAGGGCTCCACCCACAAAGGGTCCATGAAAAGCAACCACCCACAAAGGGTCCACGAAGAAGCAACCTTGTCTATCCCACCATGGCCATCGCCCACACAGGACTTGCCTCACTAGCGGTAGATCTTCACGAAGTAGGTGATCTCCTTGCCCTTACAAACTCCTTGGTTCAACTCCACAATCTTGTCGGAGGCTCCCAAGTGACACCTAGCCAATCTAGGAGACACCACTCTCCAAGAAGTAACAAATGGTGTGTAGGTAATGAACTCCTTGCTCTTGTGCTTCAAATGATAGTCTCCCCAACACTCAACTCTCTCTCATAGGATTTGGATTTGGTGGAAAGAAGATTTGAGTGGAAAGCAACCTAGGAAGGCTAGAGATCAAGATTCATATGGTAGGAATGGAATATCTTGGTCTCAACACATGAGTAGGTGGTTCTCTCTCAGAACATATGAGTAGGAATTGTGTATGTGTTCTGATAGCTCTCTCCACGAATGAAGAGGAGGTGGAGGGGTATATATAGCCTCCACACAAAATCCAACCATTACACACAGTTTTCCAATCTCGGTGGGACCGAATCAACAAACTCGGTCAGACCGAAAATGTAAACCTAGTGACCGTTAGAGATTTTTGGTGGGACTGACATGCAACTCGGTAGGACCGATATGGTTAGGGTTTGGGCATAACGTAATCTTGGTGAGACCGATTACACAAACTCGGTGAGACCGATTTTGGTAATTAGCTAACCAGAGAGTTGGTCAGGCAAACTCGGTGGGACCGATTTGCTCTTTCGGTGAGACCAAAAAGTTACAAAAAGGAAACACTGAATTTACATTGCAATCTCGGTGGGACCGATTCGCTCTTTCGGTGAGACCGAAAAGTTACGAAAGGGAAACAGAGAGTTTGCAATCCCATCTCGGTGAGACCGAGATCCCTATCGGTAGAACCGAATTGCTAGGGTTTGGCAGTGGCTTATGACAAATGAAACTCGGTGGCGCCGGATAGGAAGAATCAGTAGGACCGAGTTTGGCTTAGGGTTTAGGTCATATGTGGATATGGGAAAGTAGTTGAGGGTTTTGGAGCATATCACTAAGCACATGAAGCAAGAGGCTCATTAAGCAACACCTCATCCCTCCTTAATAGTATTGGCTTTTCCTAAAGACTCAATGTGATCTTGGATCACTAAAATATAAAATGAAGAGTCTTGAGCTTTTGAGCTTGAGCCAATCCTTTGTCCTTAGCATTTTGAGGGTTCCACTTTCACATCCATGCCATGCCAATCATTGAGCTTTCCTGAAATAGTCATCTTGGAATAGCATTAGCTCAATGAGCTATATGTTGTTATGAATTACCAAAACCACCCAGGGATAGTTGCACTTTCAAAAACCCTAGTCTTGCTTTGGTGGATGTATTGAGTGTTCTTGGGCTCTCGAACTAGCTACGGTGGTAGTGTAGTTCAAAAGAGCCGAATCCCCCCAAGTATGCCATAGGCCTCCTTTTATAGTCGAAAGGGGCTGCCACAGTGGCAACAGGAGGTGGAAAGGCCTATAGTACTGCGAGCTTATCGCCCGTATTACAGGACAAGATGCATTTAATGCATCGCTTAGGTGTCCCTTAGCTTTATCGGGGACGGGAACGAGGCCCGTCCCGTCCGTTGCCGCTCCGCCTCACTTCGACACATGCCCAGGCTAGTGATGCATGCAGTGCCATGTAGATAGGCAGGTAGCTGAGGTGGCGCGGTGGTAGGGCCTTCATGAAGGTCTGCACGCAGCCACGCAGGTGCCTGCTGATTTAGCCTGGAAGTCGCATGTTGCCACGCAGGTGCCTGCTCAGCTGGTTGGGCTAGCAGCTACATGCGAACGATGGTGGTAGTCTTGGCTGGTACGGGTCTGGCAATGGCCCTGCTGATGCCCTCGGCAAGGGCCCTGCCGGGGGCCCGGCAAGGATCTTATCATGGCGTTGCCGTCATGCCCGGCAAGGGTTTCGCCGGGGGCCTTGCTGTCATCCCTGATAAGGGTCTTGCCGAGGGCGGATTTTCTCGGCTAGGATCCCGCCGAGGGTCGCTGTCTTCTGATCCTCATTTGATCTTGAGTATTCTCTGTCTTCACAAAGATTTACATGCCACCATGGAGGTGCCTCCTGAGCCCTGGCCCAACGTGGTTGATGGTGTTGGAGACCGTGGGCTCATGGGTGGCGCGCTCCGCTGGTGTTTGGGTGAGCTGCCCCAACAAGGGTCTTGTCGGGGCCGCCGAGGCTTCCCCGACAAGGGTCTTGCCGGGGGAAGCTGCTTCATCCCTCTGCTCTTTGTGCTCTCGGCCTTGGCATTGTCTTGTTCGGCTTGGTGCTCCGGCTTCTCTCTGGCTTCCCTCCTCTGCCCTGCTAAGTGTGGCCGCAACGCGTGGCTCTGACCGCCCGCACACAAGTAAAGGGGTCAAAAGGAGAGCCCCTAATTTTGTACACCGACAATTTCCGATGGCTTCACTCGAAGGGATTGGTAGGTGTGGGATTTTGAGTTGAACATCACCTGGAAACTTATCCTTAGTTTTACCTCGACCCCGTTTAACAGTACGGTGTTTCCTATGACTCAAAAAAGAGAGAATGAAACTACGAAAACAAAAGTCTTCATGCTTCATATTCCTTGCATGAATATCAAGTCTTCATGGTCACACCAATTTCTTCACTTCCAAAATCTTCAGAAAGTCTTCAGAGATCCAAAGTCTTTAGTTGAAGACATTCATTTTTAGGGGTCGACTTTCTCTGTAAATATCAAACTCCTCATAGACTTATAGACCTGTGTACACTCACAAACGCATTAACTCCTTAACCTATAAGTCTTCAATACACCAAAATCACTAAGGGGCACTAGATGCACTTACACATACAAATCAACCACATTGCAAAATACTAGGCTTCAACCATCGTTTAAATACAAAGATAGCCCGATCCCTCGAGGAGTACATCCTTTGAGCACTGGGCCTCTACTGCTCGCGCATTGATACGTCTCCAACGTATCTATAATTTTTTATTGTTCCATGCTGTTATATTATCTTGGATGTTTTATAATCATTTTATAGTCATTTTATATCTTTTTGGTACTAACCTATTGACATAGTGCCAAGTGTCAGTTCCTGTTTTTTTCCGTGATCCTTACATTGCAGAAAATCAATATCAAACGGAGTCCAAATGCCACGAAACTTTATGGAGATTTTTTAAGGACCAGAAGGAACATGTTGGGCTCTGGTTGCACCTGGGGGAGTCTTGAAGAGGGTACAGCCCACCAGGGCGCGCCAGGAGGCCCAGGCGCGCCCTGGTGGGTTGTGCCTGTTGGGAATGCAGTAATTTCAAAAAAATTCCTACGCACACGCAAGATCTATCTAGGTGATGCATAGCAGCGAGAGGGGATAGAGTGTTGTCTATGTACCCCTCGTTGACCATAAGCGGAAGCGTTATGACAACGCGGTTGATGTAGTCGTACGTCTTCATGATCCGACCGATCCCAGCACCGAAGGTACGGCACCTTCGCGATCTGCACACGTTCAAATCGGTGACCTCCCACGAACTCTAGATCCAGCTGAGTGTCGAGGGAGAGCTTTGTCAGCACGACGGCGTGATGACGGTGATGATGAAGTTACCGATGCAGGGCTTCGCCTAAGTACTACAACAATATGATCGAGGTGGAAATCTATGGAGGGGGCACCGCACACGGCTAAACAATTAGCTTGTGTGTCTATGGTGTGCCCCCCTCCCCTGTATATAAAGGAGTGGAGGAGGGGGAGGGCCGGCCCTTGATGGCGCGCCTCAAGGGGGGAGTCCTACTCCCGGTGGGAGTAGGATTCCCCCTTTCCCTTGTTGGAGTAGCAGAGAATGAAGGGGGAGAGAGGAAGAAGGAAAGGGGGGCCAGCCCCCCACCCCAATTCGGATTTGGCTTGGGGGGGGGGGGCGCCCCCACCTTCGCCGCCTCCTCCTCTCTCGCACTAAGGCCTATTAAGGCCCATACACTCCTCGGGGGGTTCGGGTAACCCCCGGTACGCTGGTAAATGCCTGAACTCACCCGAAACCATTCTGATGTCCAAACATAGCCTTCCAATATATCGATCTTTATGTATCGACCAATTCGAGACTCCTCATCACGTCCGTGATCACATCCGGGACTCTGAACTACCTTCGGTACATCAAAACACATAAACTCATAATACCGATCGTCACCAAACGTTAAGCGTGCGGACCCTACGGGTTTGAGAACTATGTAGACATGACCGAGACTCATCTCCAGTCAATAACCAATACCGGAACCTGGATGCTCACATTGGTTCGTACATATTCTACGAAGATCTTTATCATCCAAACCGCATAACAACATACGTTGTTCCCTTTGTCATCGGTATGTTACTTGCTCGAGATTCGATCGTTGGTATCCCAATACCTAGTTCAATCTCGTTACCGACAAGTCTCTTTACTCGTTCCATAATGCAACATCCCGTGACTAGCTCATTAGTCACATTGCTTGCAAGGCTTATAGTGATGTGCATTACCGAGAGGGCCCAGAGATACCTCTCCGATACATGGAGTGACAAATCCTAATCTCGATCTATGCAAACTCAACAATACCATCGGAGACACCTGTAGAGCATCTTTATAGTCACCTAGTTACGTTGTGACGTTTGATAGCACACTAAGTGTTCCTCCGGTATTAGGGAGTTGCATAATCTCATAGTCATAGGAACATGTATAAGTTATGGAGAAAGCAATAGCAGTAAACTAAACGATCAAAGTGCTAAGCTAACGGAAGGGTCAAGTCAATTACATCATTCTCTAATGATGTGATCCCATAAATCAAATGACAACTCATGTCAATGGTTAGGAAATTGAACCATCTTTGATTAACGAACTAGTCAAGTAGAGGCACAGTGACACTTAGTTTGTCTATGTATTCACACATGTACTAAGCTTCCGGTTAATACAATTCTAGCATGAATAATAAACATTTATCATGATATAAGGAAATATAAATAACAAATTTATTATTGCCTCTAGGGCATATTTCCTTCAGTCTCCCACTTGCACTAGAGTCAATAATCTAGATTACATAGTAATGATTCTAACACCCATGGGGTCTTAGTGCTGATCATGTTTTGCTCGTGAGAGAGGCTTAGTTAATGGGTCTGCAACATTCAGATCCTTATGTATCTTACAAATATCTATGTCCCCCTCCTTGACTTGATCACGGATGGAATTGAAGCGTCTTTTGATTTGCTTGGTTCTCTTGTGAAATCTGGATTCCTTTGCCAAGGCAATTGCACCAATATTGTCACAAAAGATTTGTTGGGGAACGTAGTAATTTCAAAAAAATTCCTACACACACGCAAGATCATGGTGATGCACAACAACGAGAGGGGAGAGCGTTGTCTACGTACCCTCGTAGACCGGAAGCGGAAGCGTTATAACAACGCGGTTGATGTAGTCATACGTCTTCACAGCCCGACCGATCAAGTACCGAAACTACGACACCTCTGAGTTTTTGGACACGTTCAGCTCGATGACGATCCCCGGACTCCGATCCAGCAAAGTGTCAGGGATGAGTTCCGTCAGCACGACGGCGTGGTGACGATCTTGATGTTCTACCGTCGCAGGGCTTCGCCTAAGCACCGCTACAATATTATCAAAGATTATGGTGGAGGGGGGCACCGCACACGGCTAAGAGATCAATGATCAATTGTTGTGTCTCTGATGTGCCCCCCTGCCCCAGTATATAAAGGAGTGGAGGAGGGGGCCGGCCAAGGAGGGTGGCGCGCCCAAGGGGGGGAATCCAACTCCCACCGGGAGTAGGACTCCCCTTTTTCCTTTTAGGAGTAGGAGAGGGAAGGAAGAGGAAGGAGGGAGGAAGGAAAGGGGGGCCGGCCCCCTCCCAATTCAGATTGGGCTTGGGGGGGGCGCCCCCTCCCTTGCTCCTTTCCCCTCCTTTCCACTAAGGCCCAATAAGGCCCATATACCTCCCGGGGGGTTCCGATAACCTCCCAGTGATCCGGTATTGTCCCAATCTTACCCGGAACCTTTCCGGTGTCCAAATATAGCTGTCCAATATATCGATATTTATGTCTCGACCATTTCGAGACTCCTCGTCAAGTCCGTGATCACATCTGGGACTCCGAACAACCTTCGGTACATCAAAATATATAAACTCATAAAGAAACTGTCATCGTAACGTTAAGCGTGCGGACCCTACGGGTTGGAGAACAATGTAGACATGACCGAGACACGTCTCCGATCAATAACCAATAGCGGAGCCTGGATGCTCATATTGTCTTCTACATATTCTACGAAGATCTTTATCGGTCAGACCGCATAATAACATACGTTGTTCCCTTTGTCATCGGTATGTTACTTGCCCGAGATTCGATCGTCGGTATCTCAATACCTAGTTCAATCTCGTTACCGGCAAGTCTCTTTACTCGTTCCGTAATACATCATCTTGCAACTAACTTATTAGTTGCATTGCTTGCAAGGCTTAAGTGATGTGTATTACCGAGAGGGCCCAGAGATACCTCTCCGGCAATCGGAGCGACAAATCCTAATCTCAAAATACGCCAACCCAACATGTACCTTTGGAGACACCTATAGAGCACCTTTATAATCACCCAATTACGTTGTGATGTTTGGTAGCACACAAAGTGTTCCTCCGGTAAATGGGAGTTGCATAATCTCATAGGAACATGTATAAGTCATGAAGAAAGCAATAGCAACATACTAAACGATCGGGTGCTAAGCTAATGGAATGGGTCATGTCAATCACATCATTCTCCTAATGATGTGATCCCGTTAATCAAATGACAACTCATGTCTATGGTTAGGAAACATAACCATCTTCGATTAATGAGCTAGTCAAGTAGAGGCATACTAGTGACACTTTGTTTGTCTATGTATTCACACAAGTATTACGTTTCCGGTTAATACAATTATAGCATGAATAATAAACATTTATCATGATATAAGGAAATAAATAATAACTTTATTATTGCCTCTAGGGCATATTTCCTTCAGTCTCCCACTTGCACTAGAGTCAATAATCTAGTTCACATCACCATGTGATTTAACATCAATAGTTCACATCACCATGTTATTAACACCCATAGTTCACATCGACATGTGACCAACACCCAAAGGGTTTACTAGAGTCAATAATCTAGTTCACATCGCTATGTGATTAACACCCAAAGAGTACTGAGGTGTGATTTTGTTTTGCTTGTGAGAGAAGTTTAGTCAACGGGTCTGCCACATTCAGATCCGTAAGTATTTTGCAAATTTCTATGTCAATAATGCTCTGCATGGAGCTACTCTAGCTAATTGCTCCCACTTTCAATATGTATACAGATTAAGACTTAGAATCATCTGGATCAGTGTCAAAACTTGTATCGACGTAACCCTTTACGACGAACCTTTTGTCACCTCCATAATCGAGAAACATATCCTTATTCCACTAAGGATAATTTTGACCGCTGTCCAGTGATCTACTCCTAGATCACTATTGTACTCCCATAGTGTAGGGTATACAATAGATCTGCTACACAACATGGCATACTTTATAGAACCTATGGCTAAGGCATAGGGAATGACTTTCATTCTCTCTCTATCTTCTGCCGTGGTCGGGTTTTGAGTCTTACTCAACTTCACACCTTGTAACACAGGCAAGAACTCCTTCTTTGACTGTTCCATTTTGAACTACTTCAAAATCTTGTCAAGGTATGTACTCATTGAACAAATTATCAAGCGTCTTGATCTATCTCTATAGATCTTGATGCTCAATATGTAAGCAGCTTCACCGAGGTCTTTCTTTGAAAAACTCCTTTCAAACATTCCTTTATGCTTTGCAGAATAATTCTACAGTATCTCTGATCAACAATATGTCATTCACATATACTTATCAGAAATGCTGTAGTGCTCCCACTCACTTTCTTGTAAATACAGGCTTCACCGCAAGTCTGTATAAAACTATATGCTTTGATCAACTTACCAAACCATATATTCCAACTCCGAGATGTTTGCACCAGTCCATAGATGGATCGCTGGAGCTTGCATATTTTGTTAGCACCTTTAGGATTGACAAAACCTTCTGGTTGCATCATATACAACTCTTCTTTAATAAATCCATTAAGGAATCCAGTTTTGTTTATCCATTTGCCAGATTTCATAAAATGCGGCAATTGCTAACATGATTCGGACAGACTTAAGCATAGATACGAGTGAGAAACTCTCATTGTAGTCAATACCTTGAACTTGTCGAAAAACTTTTGCGACAATTCTAGCTTTGTAGATAGTAACACTACTATCAGCGTCCGTCTTCCTCTTGAAGATCCATTTAATCTCAATGGCTCGCTGATCATTGGGCAAGTCAATCAAAGTCCATATTTTGTTCTCATACATGGATCTCATCTCAGATTTCATGGCCTCAAGCCATTTTGCGGAATCTGGGCTCATCATCGCTTCCTCATAGTTCGTAGGCTCGTCATGGTCAAGTAACATGACCTCCAGAACAGGATTACCATACCACTCTGGTGCGGATCTTACTCTGGTTTACCTACGAGGTTCGGTAGTAACTTGATCTGAAGTTACATGATCATCATCATTAGCTTCCTCACTAATTGGTGTAGTAGTCACAGGAACAGATTTCTATGATGAACTATTTTCCAATAAGGGAGCAGGTACAATTACCTCATCAAGTTCTACTTTCCTCCCACTCACTTCTTTCGAGAGAAACTCCTTCTCTAGAAAGGATCCATTCTCAGCAATGAATATCTTGCCTTCGGATCTGTGATAGAAGGCGTACCCAACATTTTCTTTTGGGTATCTTATGAAGATGCACTTCTCCGATTTGGGGTTGAGCTTATCAGGTTGAAACTTTTTCACATAAGCATTGCAACCTCAAACTTTCAGAAACGACAGCTTAGGTTTCTTGTCAAACCATAGTTCATACGGTGTCGTCTCAACGGATTTAGATGGTGCCCTATTTAATGTGAATGTAGCTGTCTCTAATGCATAACCCCAAATCGATAGTGGTAGATTGGTAAGAGATATCATAGATCGCACCATATCTAATAAAGTACGGTTATGACGATCGGACACACCATTATGTTGTGGTGTTCCAGGTGGCATGAGTAGTGAAACTATTTCACATTGTTTTTAACTGAAGGCCAAACTCGTAACTCAAATATTTTACTTCTGCGATCATATCATAGAAATTTTATTTTTGTTACGATGATTCTCCACATCACTCTGAAATTCTTTGAACTTTTCAAATGTTTCAGACTTGTGTTTCATCAAGTAGATATACTTATATTTGCTCAAATCATCTGTGAAGATCAGAAAATAGTGATACCTGCCGCGAGCCTCAATATTCATCAGACCACAAACATCAGTATGTATGATTTCCAACAAATCTGTTGCTCGCTCCATTGTTCCGGAGAACGGGGTCTTGGTCATCTTGCCCATGAGGCATGGTTAGCAAGCATCAACTGATTCATAATCAAGTGATTACAAAAGCCCATCAGCATGGATTTTATTCATGCGCTTTACACCAATATGACCTAAACGGCAGTGCCACAAATAAGTTGCACTATCATTATTAACTTCGCATCTTTTGGTTTCAATATTATGAATATGTGTATCACTACAATCGAGATCCAACGAACCATTTTCATTGGGTATGTAACCATATATGGTTTTATTCATGTAAACAGAACAACAATTTATTCTCTTACTTAAATGAATAACCGTATTGCAATAAACATGATCAACTCATATTCATGCTCAACGCAAACACCAAATAACACTTATTTAGGTTCAACACTAATCCCAAAAGTATAGGGAGTGTGCGATGATGATCATATCAATCTTGGAGCCACTTCCAACACACATCGTCACTTCACCCTTAACTAGTCTATGTTCATTTTGCAACTCCCGTTTCGAGTTACTACTCTTAGCAACTGAACCAATATCAAATACCGAGGGGTTGCTACGAACACTAGTAAAATACACATCAATAATCTGTATATCAAATATACCTTTGTTCACTTTGCCATCCTTCTTATCCGCCAAATACTTGGGGCAGTTCCGCTTCCAGTGACCAGTCCCTTTGCAGTAGAAGCACTTAGTCTTAGGCTTAGGACCAGACTTGGGCTTCTTCACTTGAGCAGCAACTTGCTTGCCGTTCTTCTTGAAGTTCCCCTTCTTCCCTTTGCCCTTTTCTTGAAACTAGTGGTCCATCATCAACACTTGATGCTTTTCTTGATTTCTACCTTCGTCGATTTCAGCATCACGAAGAGCTTGGGAATTGTTTCCGTTATCCCTTGCATATTATAGTTCATCACGAAGTTCTACTAACTTGGTGATGGTGACTAGAGAATTCTGTCAATCACTATCTTATCTGGAAGATTAACTCCCACTTGATTCAAGCAATTGTAGTACCCAGACAATCTGAGCACATGCTCACTGCTTGAGCTATTCTCATCCATCTTTTAGCTATAGAACTTGTTGGAGACTTCATATCTCTCAACTCGGGTATTTGCTTGAAATATTAACTTCAACTCCTGGAACATCTCATATGGTCCATGACGTTCAAAACGTCTTTGAAGTCCCGATTCTAAGCCGTTAAGCATGGTGCACTAAACTATCAAGTAGTCATCATATTGAGCTAGGCAAACGTTCATAACGTCTGCATCTGCTCCTGCAATAGGTTTGTCACCTAGCGGTGCATCAAGGACCTAATTCTTCTGTGCAGCAATGAGGATAAACCTCAAATCACGGATCCAATCCGCATCATTGCTTCTAACATTTTTCAACTTAGTTTTCTCTAGGAACATATAAAAATTAAACGGGGAGCAACATCGTGAACTATTGATCTACAACATAGATATGCTAGTACTACCAGGACTAAGTTCATGATAAATTAAAGTTCTATTAATCATATTACTTAAGAACTCCCACTTAGATAGACATCCCTCTAATCATCTAAGTGATCACGTGATCCAAATCAACTAAACCATAACCGATCATCACGTGAAATGGAATAGCTTTCAATGGTGAACATCATTATGTTGATCATATCTACTATATGATTCATGCTCGACCTTTCAGTCTCAGTGTTCCGAGGCCATATCTGCATATGCTAGGCTCATCAAGTTTAACCTGAGTATTCTGCGTGTGCAAAACTGGCTTGCACCCGTTGTAGATGGACGTAGAGCTTATCACACCCGATCATCACGTGGTGTCTGGGCACGACGAACTTTGGCAACGGTGCATACTCAGGGAGAACACTTTTGTCTTGAAATTTAGTGAGAGATCATCTTATAATGCTACCGTTATAACTAAGCAAAGTAAGATGTATAAAAGATAAATATCACATGCAATCAAAATATGTGACATGATATGGCCATCAGCATCTTGTGACTTTGATCTCTATCTCCAAAGCATCGTCATGATCTCCATCGTCATCGGCATGACACCATGATCTCCATCATCTTGATCTATATCAATGTGTCGTCACATGGTCGTCTCGCCAACTATTGCTATCGCATAGCGATAAAGTAAAGCAATTATTTAGCACTTGCATCTTATGCAATAAAGAGACAACCATAAGGCTTCTGCCAATTGCCGATAACTTCAACAAAACATGATCATCTCATACAACAACTTATATCTCATCACGTCTTGACCATATCACATCACAACATGCCCTGCAAAAACAAGTTAGACGTCCTCTACTTTGTTGTTGGAAGTTTTACGTGGCTGCTATGGGCTGAGAAAGAACCGTTCTTACCTACGCATCAAAACCACAACGATAGTTTGTCAAGTTGGTGCTGTTTTAATCTTCGCAAGGACCGGGCGTAGCCACACTCGGTTCAACTAAAGTTGGAGAAACTGACACCCGCCAGCCACCTGTGTGCAAAGCACGTCGGTAGAACCAGTCTCGCGTAAGCGTACGCGTAATGTCGGTCCGGGCCGCTTCATCCAACAATACCGCTGAACCAAAGTATGACATGCTGGTAAGCAGTATGACTTATATCGCCCACAACTCACTTGTGTTCTACTCATGCATATAACATCAACACATAAAACCTGGCTCTGATACCACTGTTGGGGAACATAGTAATTTCAAAAAAATTCTACACACACGCAAGATCATGGTGATGCACAACAATGAGAGGGGAGAGTGTTGTCTATGTACCCTCGTAGACCGGAAGCGGAAGCGTTATAACAACGCGGTTGATGTAGTCGTATGTCTTCACGGCCCGACCGATCAAGTACCGAAACTACGACACCTCTGAGTTTTTGCACACGTTCAGCTCGATGACGATCCCCGGACTCCGAACCAGCAAAGTGTCGGGGATGAGTTCCGTCAGCACGACAGCGTGGTGACGATCTTGATGTTCTACCGTCGCAGGGCTTCGCCTAAGCACTGCTACAATATTATCGAGGATTATGGTGGAGGGGGGCACCGCACACGGCTAAGAGATCAATGATCAATTGTTGTGTCTCTGGGGTGCCCCCTTCCCTAGTATATAAAGGAGTGGAGGAGGGGGCCGGCCAAGGAGGGTGGCGCGCCCAAGGGGGGGAGTCCAACTCCCACCGGGAGTAGGACTCCCCTTTTTCCTATTAGGAGTAGGAGAGGGAAGGAATAGGAAGGAGGAAGGAAGGAAAGGGGGCCCGGCCCCCTCCCAATTCGGATTGGGCTTGGGGGCGCGCCCCCTCCCTTGCTCCTTTCCCCTCCTTTCCACTAAGGCCCAATAAGGCCCATATACCTTCCGGGGGGTTCCGATAACCTCCCGGTGATTCGGTATTGTCCCAATCTTACCCGGAACCTTTCCGGTGTCCAAATATAGTCGTCCAATATATCAATCTTTATGTCTCGACCATTTCGAGACTCCTTGTCAAGTCCGTGATCAAATCTGGGACTCCGAACAACCTTCGGTACATCAAAATATATAAACTCATAATGAAACTGTCATCGTAACATTAAGCGTGCGGACCCTACGGGTTCGAGAACAATGTAGACATGACCGAGACACGTCTCCGGTCAATAAACAATAGTGGAACCTGGATGCTCATATTGGCTCCTACATATTCTACGAAGATCTTTATCGGTCAGACCGCATAACAACATACGTTGTTCCCTTTATCATCGGTATGTTACTTGCCCGAGATTCGATCATCGGTATCTCAATACCTAGTTCAATCTCGTTACCGGCAAGTCTCTTTACTCGTTCCGTAATACATCATCTTGCAACTAACTTATTAGTTGCATTGCTTGCAAGGCTTAAGTGATGTGTATTACCGAGAGGGCCTAGAGATACCTCTCCGACAATCGGAGCGACAAATCCTAATCTCGAAATACGCCAACCCAACATGTACCTTTGGAGACACCTATAGAGCACCTTTATAATCACCCAATTACGTTGTGACGTTTGGTAGCACACAAAGTGTTCCTCCGGTAAACGGGAGTTGCATAATCTCATAGTCATAGGAACATGTATAAGTCATGAAGAAAGCAATAGCAACATACTAAACGACCGGGTGCTAAGCTAATGGAATGGGTCATGTCAATCACATCATTCTCCAAATGACGTGATCCCGTTAATCAAATGACAACTCATGTCTATGGTTAGGAAACATAACCATCTTCGATTAACAAGCTAGTCAAGTAGAGGCATACTAGTGATACTTTGTTTGTCTATGTATTCACACAAGTATTACGTTTCCGGTTAATACAATTCTAGCATGAATAATAAACATTTATCATGATATAAGGAAATAAATAATAACTTCATTATTGCCTCTAGGGCATATTTCCTTCAAGATTTTCATTGGACCCGATGCACTAGGTATGAGACCTATATTGGATATGAACTCCTTCATCCAAACTCCTTCATTTGTTGCTTCCGAAGCAGCTATGTACTCCACTTCACACGTAGATCCTGCCACGATGCTCTGCTTGGAACTGCACCAACTGACTGCTCCACCATTCAATAAAAATACGTATCCGGTTTGTGACTTAGAGTCCTCCGGATCAGTGTTAAAGCTTTGCATCGACGTAACCGTTTACGACGAGCTCTTTGTAACCTCCATAAATGAGAAACATATCCTTAGTCCTTTTCAGGTATTTCAGGATGTTCTTGACCACTGTCTAGTGATCCACTCCTGGAGTACTTTGGTACCTCCCTGCTAAACTAATAGCAAGGCACACATCAGTTCTGGTACACAGCATTGCATACATGATAGAACCTATGGCTGAAGCATAGGGAATGACTTTCATTTTCTCTCTATCGTCTGCAGTGGTCGGGAATTGAGTCTGACTCAACTTCACACCTTGTAACACAGGCAAGAACCCTTTCTTTGTTTGATCCATTTTGAACTTCTTAAAAACTTTATCGAGGTACCGTGCTTTGTGAAAGTGCAATTAAGCATCTTGATCTATCTCTATAGATCTTGACGCCCAATATATAAGCAGCTTCACCGAGGTCTTTCATTGAAAATATCTTATTCAAGTATCCTTTTATGCTATTCAGAAATTCAATATCATTTCCGATCAACAATATGTCATCTACATATAATATCAGAAATGCTATAGAGCTCCCACTCACTTTCTTGTAAATACAGGCTTCTCCAAAAGTCTATATAAAACCATATGCTTTGATCACACTACCAAAGCGTATATTCCAACTCCGAGATGCTTGCACTAGTCCATAAATGGATCACTGGAGCTTGCATACTTTGTTAGCACCTTTCAGATCGATAAAACCTTTTGGTTGCATCATATACAACTCTTCTTTAAGATATCCATTAAGGACTGCAGTTTTGACATCCATTTGCCAAATTTCATAATCAGAAAATGCGGCAATTGCTAACATGATTCGGACGGACTTAAGCATCGCTACAGGTGAGAAGGTCTCATTGTAGTCAACTCCTTGAACTTGTCGAAAACCTTTCACAACAAGTCGACCTTTGTAGATAGTAACATTACCGTCAGCGTCAGTCTTCTTCTTGAAGATCCATTTATTCTTTATGGCTTGTCGATCATCGGGCAAGTCAACCAAAGTCCACACTTTGTTCTCATACATGGATCCCATCTCAGATTTCATGGCCTCAAGCCATTTTGCGGAATCCGGGCTCATCATCGCTTCCTCATAGTTCGTAGGTTCGTCATGGTCAAGTGACATGACCTCCAAAACAGGATTACCGTACCATCTGGTGCGGATCTTACTCTGGTTGACCTACGAGGTTTGGTAGTAACTTGATCAGAAGTTTCATGATCATCATCATTAGGTTCCTCACTTACTGATGTGGGAATCACTGGAACTGATTTCTGTGATGAACTACTTTCCAAAAAGGGAGTAGGTACAATTACCTTGTCAAGTTCTACTTTCCTCCCACTCACTTTTTTCGAGAGAAACTGCTTCTCTAGAAAGTATCCATTCTTAGCAATGAATATCTTGCCTTCGGAATTGTGATAGAAGGTGTACCCGATAGTCTCCTTTGGGTATCCTATGAAGACACATTTCTCCGATTTGGGTTCAAGCTTATCAGGTTGAAGCTTTTTCACATAAGATCGCAGCCCCAAACTTTAAGAAACGACAACTTTGGTTTCTTGCCAAACCACAGTTCATAAGGTGTTGTCTCAACGGATTTCGATGGTGCCCTATTTAACGTGAATGCATCCGTCTCTAAAGCATAACCCCAAAACGATAGTGGTAAATCAGCAAGAGACATCATATATCGCACCATATCTAATAAAGTGCGGTTACAATGTTCGGACACACCATTGGTGTTCCAGGTGGCGTGAGTTGCGAAACTACTCCGCATTGTTTCAAATGAAGACCGAACTCGTAACTCAAATATTCACCTCCACGATCAGATCATAGAAATTTAATTTTCTTGTTACGATGATTTTCCACTTCACTCTGAAATTCTTTGAACTTTTTAAATGTTTCAGACTTATGTTTCATCAAGTAGATATACCCATATCTGCTCAAATCATCAGTGAAGGTTAGAAAATAATGATACCCGCCACGAGCATCAACACTCATCGGACCGCATACATCAGTATGTATTATTTACAATAAGTCTGTTAATCGCTCCATTGTTCCGGAGAATAGAGTCTTAGTCATCTTGCCCATGAGGCCTGGTTCGCAAGTATCAAGTGATTCATAATCAACTGATTCCAAAAGTCCATCAGCATGGAGTTTCTTCATGCGCTTTACACCAATATGACCTAAATGGCAGTGCCACAAATAAGTTGCACTATCATTATTAAACTTATATCTTTTGGCTTCAATAGTATGACTATGTGTATCACTACTGTCGGCATTTAGTAAAAATAGACCACTCATCAAGGGTGCATGACCATAAAAGATATTACTCATATAAATAGAACAACCATTATTCTCTGGTTTAAATGAATAATCGTCTCGCATCAAACAAGATCCAGCTATAATGTTCATACACAACGCCCGCACCAAATAACAATTATTTAGGTCTAAAACTAATCCCGAAGGTAGATGTAGAGGTAGCGTGCCAATGTCGATCACATTGACTTTGGAACAATTTCCCACGCGCATTGTCGCCTTGTCCTTACCCAATCTTCGCTTAATCTGTAGCCCCTATTTCGAGTTGCAAATATTAGCAAAAAAACCAGTATCAAATACCCAGCCGCTACTGTGGGCATTAGTAAGGTACACATCAATAACATGTATATAAAATATACCTTTCACTTTGCCATCCTTCTTATCCGCCAAATACTTGGGGCAGTTCCACTTCCAATGACCAGTCCCTTTGCAGTAGAAGCACTCAGTCTCAGGCTTAGGTCCAGACTTGGGTTTCTTCAGTTGAGCAGCAACTTGCTTGCTATTCTTCCTGAAGTTCCCCTTCTTCCCTTTGCCCTTCTTCTTGAAACTGGTGGTCTTGTTGACCATCAACACTTGATGCTCCTTCTTGATTTCTACCTCCGCAACCTTTAGCATTGCGAAGAGCTCGGGAATTGTCTTATCCATCCCTTGCATATTATAGTTCATCACGAAGCTCTTGTAGCTTGGTGGCAGTGATTGAAGAACTCTGTCAATGACACTATCATCAGGAAGATTAACTCCAGCTGAGTCAAGTGGTTGTGGTACCCAGACATTCTGAGTATATGTTCACTGACAGAACTATTCTCCTCCATTTTGCAGCTATAGAACTTATTGGAGACTTCATATCTCTCAATCCGGGCATTTGCTTGAAATATTAACTTCAACTCCTGGAACATCTCATATGCTCCATGACGTTCAAAATGTTGTTGAAGTCCCGGTTCTGAGCCGTAAAGCATGGCACACTGAACTATCGAGTAGTCATGAACTTTGCTCTGTCAGACGTTCATAACATCTGGTGTTGCTCCTGCAGCGGGTTTGTCACCTAGTGGTGCTTCCAGGACGTAATTCTTCTATGCAACAATGAGGATAATCCTCAAGTTATGGACCCAGTCCGTGTAATTGCTACCATCATCTTTCAACTTAGCTTTCTCTAGGAACACATTAAAATTCAACGAAACAACAGCATGGGCCATCTATCTACAACAACATAGACATGCAAAATACTATCAGGTACTAAGTTCATGATAAATTAAAGTTCAATTAATCATATTACTTAAGAACTCCCACTTAGATAGACATCCCTCTAATCATCTAAGTGATCACGTGATCCATATCAACTAAACCATGTCCGATCATCATGCGAGATGGAGTAGTTTTCAATGGTGAACATCACTATGTTGATCATATCTACTATATAATTCATGCTCGACCTTTTGGTCTCAGTGTTCCGAGGCCATATCTGCATATGCTAGGCTCGTCAAGTTTAACCCGAGTATTCTGCGTGTGCAAAACTGGCTTGCACCCGTTGTATGTGAACGTAGAGCTTATCACACCTGATCATCACGTGGTGTCTTGGCACGATGAACTATAGCAACGGTGCATACTCAGGGAGAACACTTGTACCTTGAAATTTAGTGAGAGATCATCTTATAATGCTACCGCCGAACTAAGCAAAATAAGATGCATAAAGGATAAACATCACATGCAATCAATATAAGTGATATGATATGGCCATCATCATCTTGTGCCTTTGATGTCCATCTCCAAAGCACCGTCATGATCACTATCGTCACCGGCTTGGCACCTTGATCTCCATCGAAGCATCATTGTCGTCTCGGCCAACTATTGTTTCTACGACTATCGCTCCCTCTTAGTGATAAAGTAAAGCAATTACATGGCGTGCATTTCATACAATAAAGCGACAACCATATGGCTCCTGCCAGTTGCCGATACCTCTGTTACAAAACATGATCATCTCATACAATAAAATTTAGCATCATGTCTTGACCATATCACATCACAACATGCCCTGCAAAAACAAAGTAGACGTCCTCTACCTTTTGTTGCAAGTTTTACGTGGCTGTTACGGGCTGAGCAAGAACCGTTCTTACCTACGCATCAAAAACCACAACATGGTATAATGATTGCTTTTTGATCTTCAGAAAGAACCCTGTTCATTGAATCTGATTCAACTAAAGTTGGAGAAACTAACACCCACTAGCCACCTATGTGCGAAGCACGTCGGAGAACCAGTCTCGCGTAAGCGTACGCGTAATGTCGGTCTGAACCGCTTCATCCAACAATACCACTGAATCAAGATCAACTAGTGACGGCAAGCAATATGTATATACCCACGCCCACAACTCATTTGTGTTCTACTCGTGCATATAACATCTACGCATAGACCTGGCTCAGATGCCACTGTTGGGAATGCAGTAATTTCAAAAAAATTCCTACACACATCTAGGTGATGAATAGCAACGAGAGGGGATAGAGTGTTCTCTACGTACCCTCGTAGTCTGTAAGCGGAAGCGTTATGACAACGCGGTTGATGTAGTCGTATGTCTTCACGATCCGACCGATCCTAGCACCGAAGGTATGGCACCTTCACGATCTGCACATGTTCAGCTCGGTGACGTCCCACGGACTCTAGATCCAGCCGAGTGTCGAGGGAGAGCTTCGTCAGCACGACGGTGTGATGATGGTGATGATGAAGTTACCGACGCAGGGCTTCGCCTAAGCACTACAACGAGGTGCAAATCTGTGGATGGGGGCACTGCACATGGCTAAACAGTCAACTTGTCTGTCTATGGGGTGCCCCCTCCCCTGTATATAAAGGAGTGGAGGAGGGGGAGGGCCGGCCCTCTATGGTGCTGATAACCCACAAGTATAGGGGATCGCAACAGTTTTCGAGGGTAGAGTATTCAACCCAAATTTATTGATTCGGCACAAGGGGAGCCAAAGAATATTCTCAAGTATTAGCAGCTGAGTTGTCAATTCAACCACACCTGGGAACTTAATATCTGCAGCAAGGTATTTAGTAGCAAAGTAATATGATAGTAGTGGTAACGGTAGCAAAAGGTAATGATAGCAAAAGTAATGGTTTTGGTATTTTGTAATGATGATAGCAATAGCAAAGGAAAAGTAAATAACCGAAGAGCAATATATGGAAAGCTCGTAGGCAATGGATCGGTGATGGAGAATTATGCCAGATGCGGTTCATCATGTAACAATCATAACCTAGGGTGACACAGAACTAGCTCCAATTCATCAATGTAATTTAGGCATGTATTCCGAATATAGTCATACGTGCTTATGGAAAAGAACTTGCATGACATCTTTTGTTCTACCCTCCCGTGGCAGCGGGGTCCTAATGGAAACTAAGGGATATTAAGGGCTCCTTTTAATAGAGTACCGTACCAAAGCATTAACACATAGTGAACACATGAACTCCTCAAACTACGGTCATCACCGGTAAGTATCCCGATTATTTTCACTTCGGGGTTAACGGATCATAACACATAATAGGTGACTATAGACTTGCAAGATAGGATCAAGAACTCTCATATATTGATGAAAACATAATAGGTTCAGATCTGAAATCATGGCACTCGGGCCCTAGTGACAGGCATTAAGCATAGCAAAGTCATAGCAACATCAATCTCAGAACATAGTGGATACTAGGGATCAAACCCTAACAAAACTAACTCGATTACATGATAGATCCCATCCAACCCATCACCGTCCAGCAAGCCTACGATGGAATTACTCACGCACGGCGGTGAGCATCATGAAATTGGTAATGGAGGATGGTTGATGATGACGATGGCGATGGATTCCCCTCTCCGGAGCCCCGAACGGACTCCAGATCAGCCCCCCAAGAGGTTTTAGGGCTTGGCGGCAGCTCCGTATCGTAAAACGCGATGAATTCTTCTCTCTGATTTTTTCTCCCCAAAACCAAATATATAGAGTTGGAGTTGAGGTTAGAGGAGCTCCAGGGGGCCCATGAGGTAGGGGGCACGCCCTAGGGGGGCAGGCGCGCCCCCCACCCTCGTGGACAGGTGGTGGGCCCCCTGGCCTTCATCTTTTGCAAGGATTTTTTATTATTTCCGAAAAGTTGTTCCGTGAATTTTCAGGTCATTCCGAGAACTTTTGTTCCTCCATATAAATAACACCATGGTAATTCTGCTGAAAACAGCGTCAGTTCGGGTTAGTTCCATTCAAATCATGCAAGTTAGAGTCCAAAACAAGGGCAAAAGTGTTTGGAAAAGTAGATACGACGGAGACGTATCAACTCCCCCAAGCTTAAACCCTTGCTTGTCCTCAAGCAATTCAGTTGATAAACTGAAAGTGATAAAGAAAAACTTTTACAAACTCTGTTTGCTCTTGTTGTTGTAAATATGTAAAGCCAGCATTCAGGTTTTCAGGAAAGATTATGACTAACCACATTCACAATAACGCTTAGGTCTCGAGTTTACTCATATCAATGGCATAATCAACTAGCAAGCAATAATAATAAATCTCGAATGACAACACTTTATCAAAACAATCATAATATGATATAACAAGATGGTATCTCGCTAGCCCTTTCTGAGACTGCAAAACATAAATGCAGAGCACCTTTAAAGATCAAGGACTGACTAGACATTGTAATTCATGGTAAAAGAGATCCAGTCAAGTCACACTCAATGTAAACTAATAGTAATGAATGCAAATGACAACGGTGCTCTCCAACTGGTGCTTTCTAATAAGAGGATGATGACTCAACATGAAAGTAAATAGATAGGCCCTTCGTAGAGGGAAGCAGGGATTTGTAGAGGTGCCAGAGCTCGGTTTTGAAATAGAGGTGAATAATATTTTGAGCGGTATACTTTCATTGTCAACATAACAACCAAGAGATGGCGATATCTTCCATGTTACACACATTATAGGCGGTTCCCAAACAGAATGGTAAAGTTTATACTCCCCCTTCCACCAACAAGCATCAATCCATGGCTTGCTCGAAACAACGAGTGCCTCCAACTAACAAGAGTCCCAGGGGGAGTTTTGTTTGCAATTATTTTGATTTAGTTTGAATAAAGCATGGGACTGGGCATCCCGGTGACCAGCCACTTTCTCGTGAATGAGGAGCGGAGTCCCCTCCTCTTGAGAATAAACTGCCTAACATGGAAGATATGGACAGCGCTAGTTGATACATGAGCTATTCGAGCATACAAAACATGATATTTATTTGAAGGTTTAGAGTTTGGCACATACAAATTTACTTGGAATGGCAGGTAGACACCGTATATAGGTAGGTATGGTGGACTCATATGGAATAACTTTGGGGTTTATGGAGTTGGATGCACAAGCAGTATTCGCGCTTAGTACAGGTGAAAGCTAGCAAAAGACTGGGAAGCGACCAGCTAGAGAGCGACAACAGTCATGAACATGCATTAAAATTAATCAAGACTGAATGCAAGCATGAGTAGGATATAATCCACCATGAACATAAATATCGTGAAGGCTATGTTGATTTTGTTTCAACTACATGCATGAACATGCGCCAAGTCAAGTCACTTAAATCATTAAGAGGAGGATACCACCCTATCATACCACATCACAATCATTTTAATAGCATGTTGGCACGCAAGGTAAACCATTATAAGCTCCTAGCTAATCAAGCATGGCACAAGAACTATGATCTTTAGTTGTCATTGCAAACATGTTTATTCATAATAGGATGAATCAGGAACGATGAACTAATCATATTTACAAAAACAAGAGAGGTCGAGTTCATACCAGCTTTTCTCATCTCAATAATTTCATCATCTAATCATCATTATTTCCTTTCACTTGCACGACCGAACGATGTGGATAATAATAATAGTGCACGTGCATTGGACTAAGCTGGAATCTGCAAGCATTTAATAAACAGGAGAAGACAAGGCAATATGGGCTCTTTTGTCAGATCAACAATAATGCATATAAGAGCCACTTCAACAATTTAATTATGGTCTTCTCCCATCGACCCCCAAAGAAAATAAAAGAAATAAAACTATTTACACGGGAGAGCTCCCAACAAGTAAAAGAAGAACAGGAAATCTTTTTGGGTTTTCTTTTCAATTACTACTACAAGCATGGAAAGTAAACTAATTAAAAGCTACAACTAATATTTTTTGTTTTTCTTAAGGTTTATCAAACACACAAGAAGAAAGCATAAAAAGGGAAATAAACTAGAATGGATGATACAATGAAAAAGTATGAGCACCGACATCTGACAATGAGTATGTGAACATAAATGTAATGTCAGTGAGAAATACGTACTCCCCCAAGCTTAGGCTTTTGGCCTAAGTTGGTCTATGGCCACGGTTGGCCTAGCGGATATCCATAATAATAGTTGGGGTCATACTGAGATGAAGAAGACTCTGACTGCCATTGGTTGGCAATCATTTCCGGATCCCAATGGTAATTAGCCTGCCGTGGAGGATCAACCTGTGGTTCCGGCTCTGGCTCTGTGGCTGATGTAGGGTTCCGATAGGCGTGAATAGCCTCTAATGGAACAAGGTACTGGCCTGCAGATAAATCAAACAAGGAAGGAGCAGGCAGGGTAATAGTCTCAGGATGATGTTTACCAAAGAACAATTTGTATTTAAGCTCCCCTTCCCTATTCTTAACAATAAAATCGTGCGCTACCATACTCTTATAATCTAAGTAAACATGAGGCAACAATTTTTCTTCCTTATCATAATGCCTAATAGGTATATTAAAATGTGCAGCTAGGCGTGAAGCATAGATGCCTCCAAAGATGGGGCCCTTTGTACGGTTCAGACTTAACCGTTTAGCAATAATGCCGCCCATCCTAATAGAGTTATCATTGAATAAACCGTGGAGCAAAATAATAATATCAGGAACACTAAGGTTTCCACAGTTTCCGCGACCAATTAAGCAATGACTAGCAAATATCGCAAAATAGCATAAAACAAGAAAATGTATGCTAGTGATTCGTGCATCGGAAACCTTCCTCGTTTCCCCTACAGTGATGATATCAATAAACCTATCCACATCGCTGCAATGTGGTTCCTCTGTCGTGCCCTCAAAAGGGACCAAACAAACCCGACAAAAATCATAAAGTGACATCTCCTTATGCTCATCATATAAATAAAACTCCACCGTAGGTGGTGATCTCCTAGAATGGAAATGGAAGTTTTGCACAAAGATATTTATGAGTAAGACATACTGATCGCGTTGGTCGTGGAGGAAAACGGCGAGGCCTGCATTCTTAGCCAATTCATAAAAATCTTCATAAATCTCGGCTGCTCTCAAGAAATCATCGGAAGGCCATTCACACGACCGAACCTCCGCGGTGCGAGGTAGATTATATTTGGGCTTATGTGCCTTTTCCTTCGAGCTTCGGCTCGATGAGCCCCTCAAAAGTCTCTTCATTGTTTTCTGAAAAATTCTGAAATTTTTAGTAACTTCAAAATAGAAGTAAACGAAACTCAATAATATTGATAACAACTACTCCTACAAGTACCTAGGGCCTATATCATGCATCAAAACTACTTTGGACCATATAAATTTGACATGCAAGCTCAAGAACATGGTCACCTAGGCAGCAAACATTTGCAATGAATAAAGCACTAGAACAAAAACTAATTGGACCAATGGAGGAGTCACATACCAAGGAACAATCTCCCCAGGCAGTTTTGTGAGAGGTGCTTTGAGCAAGGAGATCGAAAATGGCAGCAAAATGAGCTTGGACTTTGGTTTGAGCTGGATACTCGTGTTTGGGGGAGGAAGAAGGAGTGTGTGGGTGAAACGATAAGTGGAGGAGGGCCACCGTGGGCCCACGAGGCAGGTGGCGCGCCCTCCACCCCCGTGGCCAGGTGGATGACCCCCCTGCCGTGTTCTGAGTGCCAAATATTCTCAAATATTCCAAAAAAAATCATATTTAAATTTCAGGGCATTTGGAGAACTTTTATTTTCGGGGTATTTTTATATTGCATGGATAATCAGATAACAGACCGAAAACACTATTTTTATTCTATTTAATATAAATAACAGAAACTAAAAGGAGGGTACAGAAGGTTGTGCCTTCTAGTTTCATCCATCTCATGATCATCAAAAGGAATCCACTAACAAGGTTGATCAAGTCTGGTTAACGAACTCATTCCGAATAACATGGAACCGGAGAAATTTCAAATAACACTATGTTACCTCAACGGGGATATGCACATCCCCAATAATAAGAATATCATATTTCTTCTTGACAGTAGGAAGAGGAAATTCAAAACCTCCAAATATAATCGATGGGATTTTTCCAATAGAGTTGATACTATGAACTTGAGCTTGTTTCCTCGGAAAGTGTACCGTATGCTCATTACCATTAACATGAAAAGTGGCATTGCATTTAGTGCAATCAATACAGCCCCAGTAGTATTCAAAAAGGGTCTTCCAAGAATAATAGACATACTATCGTCATCGGGAATATCAAGAATAACAAAGTCCGTTAAAATAGTAACGTTTGCAACTACAACAGGCACATCCTCACAAATACCGACAGGTATAGCAGTTGATTTATCAGCCATTTGCAAAGATATTTCAGTTGGTGTCAACTTATTCAAATCAAGTCTACGATATAAAGAGAGAGGCATAACACTAACACCGGCTCCAAGATCACATAAAGCAGTTTTAACATAGTTTCTTTTAATGGAGCATGGTATAGCGAGTACTCCTGGATCTCCAAGTTTCTTTGATATTCCACCCTTAAAAGTATAATTAGCAAGCAGGGTGGAAATTTCAGCTTCTGGTATCTTTCTTTTATTTGTAACAATATCTTTCATATACTTAGCATAAGGATTCATTTTGAGCATATCAGTTAATCGCATACGCAAAAAGATAGGTCTAATCATTTCAGCAAAGCGCTCAAAATCCTCATCATCCTTTTTCTTGGATGGTTTGGGAGGAAAAGGCATAGGTTTCTGAACCCATGGTTCTCTTTCTTTACCGTGTTTCCTAGCAACAAAGTCTTTCTTATCATAACGTTGATTCTTTGATTGTGGGTTATCAAGATCAACAGCAGGTTCAATTTCTATATCATTATCATTAATAGGTTGAGCATCATCATGAACATTATCATTAACATTATCACTAGATTCAGGTTCATTACCAGATTTGTCGGTGTTCTGGGAACGGGGGTCCCCAGCGCGGCCCATCTTCATCAGCTCAAGCTCAAGACCCTCGCGAGGGGCCAAGCCTCGCGGGGCGGACGACAGAAATCTTCCTCGGAGGCAGCCTCATCAGGCAGGCTCACGAGGAGGCGGAGAGATCAAGGCAGGGGTACCTCGCGAGGAGCCCGTGACGCAAGCCATGACGATCAAGACCAGGAGGGCGCCAGGCGGGCACCGGCCTGCGCAGTGTCCTTGTTTCCCCTTTGGTGCAAAGGGGGCAAGCACAGGCCAAGGCATTGGGCAAAGGTTACCATTCCGGTGCAACAAGACCAAGACCAGCAGAGCGGTAGGACGGAGGTCATCGTGAAGCCCAAGACGGTGTCATCACCAGAGCTTTTGGCAGCCGAAGACCACCTTTGGTCAGGATAGCTTGTACTAGATGTTCCCCATAAAAATGGCCAATTGGTGGCGCCCTTCCCGCTCATTATTTGGGGAGAGGCCCAGGGCCCCTATAAATAGAGCTAGCCACCACAGAAGGAAATGGACACCCCGAGGGGAATGAAAAGAGAGACAGCGAGAGGTCTGATAGAGCCCTAGTAGAGAGGGAGAGAGGCGACTGAACTCACCCAAGCAGTCCATCGCACCAGCTCAAGAACACCTCTCGTGAGGCTGTTCTTCCCTTGTACTATTCATCATCAGCCCCCGAGGCAATCCACCACACCACACACTGGAGTAGGGTATTAAACCACAACGGTGGCCCGAACCAGTATAAACCTCGTGTCCCTTGTGTTGTTCATTGCTTCCAGCTTAGATCACGCGAGGAGATTGGACGTAGATCAGTAGGGAAGAGATCTCCGCGCGCACCCCAGTGTTCGAACCTCAAGGGTCTGCCGGAACCCGAAATCCGACATTTGGCGCGCCAGGTAGGGGTGCGCCGGAATCTTTCTTCCACTGTTCGTGTGTGATCTTCCATCATGTCCATGGCTGACGCTCGTCGGGCTCGTGCCGAGCGCCGGGCTGCTCTCGCCACCCGCGTCGCCCAGAAGGCGCCCGTCGGCGGACGCCCTCGTTGTTCCCCGTCGCCTGCCGCCAACGCCGCCACCGGCCTGGCGGGGAACGAGCAGCAGGCCTCGTCCCAGCATCCTTCGGTGCGGCGGGAGGGCCGCACCGCCACACCGTCGCTGACTCCAGCCGCTTCGTCGTCCCACGCCCGTCGTGCCCCCATGGAAGCGCACGCCGCGCTGCCCCTGCCAAGAGAGCTCTTGCACTACCACCCCATCGACGACCTCTACGAAGACTAGCTCGCTTGCATCACCGAGCTCGTCAGCGCCGCAGGGGGCTCCCCCTTGCCGTCCTTCTCACTGCCTCGCCCTCCATTCCGTGTAGGAGGCGAGGATCAGGAGGTGCCTCCACCACCTCCTCCCCAAGAAGGCATCCTGGCTCCAAGGCGCGCAGCCCCAAGGCGAGACCCTCCGCGTCCGGTGCCTGCACAGCAAGAAAGGAGCTGCCAAGAGATCCCTCGTCCCCAAGAAGGTGCTCGCGCGCTCCCAGCGCCGGCGGGCCAAGATCGCATCCCTGCACCTCCACGCCAAGAACCCTTGCTGCTCCAAGCGGCGGCGCGAGGTAATCCCCAGGAGCAAGCCCAGTACCAGCAAAAGGCACCGGTGGCCACAGCAGGATGCCGTGCCCTCACCCTCGAGCTACGCGTCGTCGCATGGCCAGGCAAGTTCAAGCCTGACCTGCCCCCTTGCTACGATGGCATGGCGGACCCTGCGGAGTTCCTGCAGCTCTATGAGCTATGCATCGAAGCCGCCAATAGAAACGAAAGGGTCATGGCGAACCGGTTCCCCATGGCGCTCAAGGACGGGGCCCGCACCTGGCTCCTGAACCTGGCCCCTGGTACAATCTCCTCCTGGGACGAGATGCACACTCACTTCATCGCCAACTTCCAGGGCACTCGCGACCGGCCCCCGGCGGTGAGCGATCCGCGCCGCATCAAGCAGCAGCAAGGGGAAACCCTGCAGAAATACATCTAGCGCTTCAACAACGCTCGCCTCAAGATCCCCAAGGTGACTGAAGAAGCCATCATCTCGGCCTTCTCCGATGGCGTACGCGACATCAAGATGAAGGAGGAGCTAGCAATCCATGAAGACCTGTGCACATCCCTGAAGCTGTTCAACTTGGCGACCAAGTGCGCCAGGGCTGAGGAAGGGCGCCTTTCCCTCCTCGAAATCCCAGCTGCCGACCCAGAAGAGAAGAAGCCCAAGGACAAGGACGTGAAGTGCAAGGGGGCTGCCGTGCTTGCAGCGGAACCAGACACCAAGCGAGGCAGGGATCAGCCTGAGTCATCAAAGGGCAGCTGATACTGCATGTACCATGACCTCCACACCCACAACACCAACGAATGTCAAGAGCTCAGGACCGTGAGAGATGGACGTGTCGGCCGACGCCCCGAGCGCAACGACAGGGGCTATGGCTGAGGAGGAGGAGGAAGAGGTGGCGGACGATGGGAAGACCGTGGCCCTCGCCAAGGGTGGCGAGACCGACCTCACGAGGATCGCTGGCAGGACCAGCCTCGCGAGGGAGGCTGGAGAGATCAGCCTCGTGAGGATCGCCCGCACAGCAATGCAGGCCTTCCTCCTCTGCCACCACCGCCAAGGCGGAGCGAAGACCAACATCAAGACGAGGGGGCTGGGGGCTTCCAGGAGCCGCACGCAATCGCTTACATCTTGGGTGGCGCGTAGGCCCCAGCCTCATGCGCATCTTCAAGCAGTTTGCTCATGAGGTGAATGTAGTCCTCCCCAAGCTTGAGGCCATGCGCCGTCTCAGGTGGTCTGTGTGTGCTATCACGTTCAGCTCAAGTGTGCGGCGACTGCCGGAGTCCTCCCGATGCTATGCTCCCTGTCATCAGCAACGTGCAGGTCACCAGGACCCTCATTGACGGCGGAGCAGGACTCAACGTCCTGCCCGTCGAGACGTTCAACAATCTTCAAGTGTCGTACGATCAGCTTCAGCCAACCAAGCCCTTCTCTGGAGTCACTGATGGTTCCACTATTCCGATAGGGCAGGTTCGCCTTCCAGTCACCTTCGGGCAGCACAACAACTACCACACCGAGCTCATCGACTTTGACATCGCCCACACCCGTCTGCCATACAACGCCTTCCTCGGGTACCCAGCCCTTGCCAAGTTCATGGCAGTGACTCACCATGGATACAATGTCCTCAAGATGCCAGGAAGCGGTGGAGTCATCATCGTACCCTATGAAGAAATGGACGCGGTGTGTTCGCTTGAGCGTGCGTTCCAAGCCGCAGCAATTGAAGACCCGGACCACAGAAATGGAAGGCTTCCCGAGGCGACCCTTAAGAAGAAGAAGGTTTCGCCTGGCCCAAGCCATCAAGAGGCAGGTGCCTCCGGAGGTGTTGGGTCAGGATCTGCGCCCAATCAGGGAGCACCGCCCTCTCCCGCGTAGGAAGGCACGCCCGGTGCCCTCCTCAGGCAGGGCTCGGGGGCTCTTTCTTGGAGAGTCATCGACTTTGCCAAGGTCGCGAGGGAGGCGCTCAGGCACCACTTGGAGGGGTGCTTCCAGGCACGTTTCCCTCAGGAAGGTACAAGGCAAGGAAGACCAAACCCTCTGGGGTTCAACGCAAGAAACACCCAGGAGCTACAGGAGTCGAGAATCATGCGCGGCAGCCGCCGCTTGCCCACCGTGGCCCCACATCCAGGCGAGGATGGTGGGCTGCGCGTCTGCGTCGATGTTCCAGGGCGCAACCGAGCCGCGTCTCAGGAGCGCCTCTGGCCTTCGCGCGTGGGGCGTTGCGAGGGTCCACCTCACAGCTACGTTTGCATGCCTTTCGGCCTGCCGGACGTGGTCGCCGCTCATCAGCGCCTGCTGTGGAGCATTCTGGAGGCTCAGGAGGTCAGGCATTTGCGGTCCTGGCGGAGATGGAGATGGCCCTCGGAGACCCGCCTGTGCCCCCGGAGCCTCCCGAGGCTCCTGGGCCTGGGGGCTCGTGAGGGTCGACGCCTTCATCGCGCATCGCCTGCTTCTTCAACACCACTCCATCTTCAACGGCACCAGGTGACATCTTTCTAAGTTCCATTTTTAGCTGGGAGCGCCCACAGGGCCGCATCATTCCTAGGTCACGTGGGTCCGTCCCTACGGCATGTATGCGTCTTGCTTATGCTCTTTACTTACCTTGTTGGGGGCGCCCCTCGGGCTGCATCATCCCCGAGCTGCTCGGGCCTGGCCCAGTGGCGTTTTCTTTCCCGCGTCTACTTAAAATGAATTTCCTCCTGCATGCTTAACATACCCGACCTAATCGCGTGCTCGATTGACGCCTACCTATGGAGCCGCTCGCTCTGGCACGACATCTGCGCACGGGTCCGTCCCTGCAACACCGATAAATCTGAGTGGTCGAGCTCTGGCCGCGGAAGCCCCACAAGGCGCCACCTCACCAGGCCCTTAGTGCCCCAATCACTCCCCTGGAGCGACCAAAGGTTGGCTGGCAACCGTAACAACAGGTCTTGTTTCTCTTTATGATTGGTGTGCAGGACCTACTCCAGGAGCAACGCTAGGGACATCGCGAGCTGCCTCTCCCTCTCTCCGGCATGGACCGCTTGCACATTAAAAGGGGGGCACCTGAGCATCGCGACTCATAAGCTCCTACTGGCTCGCCAGCCCTCACCCCCTGGCCTTGACCCACGGCATCGCGACCTGTCATATCAGCGGCGGCTGAGCTCGCTCGAGGGCCGGGACCTAAGGACGTAGAGCATTAAGGAAAGTGCGGGGGAGTGGGAAGAAGCTCGCGAGGACCTAATCCAGCAGTGCCTCAGCTGCCACCGCTCGGGCCAGGCGCTTCGTCGAGGAACTACACCAAACTCAAAAATAAGTCACACCCTTACAAGAGTTGGACCAACGCAGCGCCAAACCCTCGCCCAGTGCGGCTCTGTCACGGCGAAGTTGCCTTCCTTTCTCGCCCAGCGAGGGCTGCTTGAGCGCTAAAGGGGACCTCCCGAGCATCGCGACTCGGGGGCTCTTACCGGACCTCGGGCCGCTCACCTCCTGGCCTTGACCACGGCATCGCGACCTGGCATACCAACGACGGCTGAAGCCTGCCTGGGGACTGGGACCTGTCAACATAGAGCGCCAAGTCCTCGCGAGGATAGAAAGGGGGAACTGAGCCGAGACAGGACAAGCACCTCGCATTGATTCATTTAAGGATATAATATTCATAAAAGACATGGCAGACGCCTTACATACCCCCGCGGGGTGTTGCTTCGATTCCTCGCAGGGAACAAGAGTACTAATCCTAAGGAAGCGCAGTCGCCCACGACCAATCAATCGCCACGCGGCGCCCAAGGCCGCAGGCTATTAGGGCCCGCGACGCTTCGCGGTTGCCCCTTCGCTTTCCTGCTAGGCCAAGCCCGGGGGCTACTGTCGGCGTTCTGGGAATGGGGGTCCTCAGACTTGCCTGCCCGCGGCCTGCGGCGTGGCTCAAGTGGGGGGCCCAGCGCGGCCCATCTTCATCAGCTCAAGCTCAAGACCCTCGCGAGGGGCCAAGCCTCGCGGGGCGGACACGGAAAGCTTCCTCAGAGGCAGCCTCATCAGGCAGGCTCGCGAGGAGGCGGAGAGATCAAGGCAGGGGTACCTCACGAGGAGCCCGTGACGCAAGCCATGATGATTGAGACCAGGCGGGCGCCGGCCTGCGCAGTGTCCTTATTTCCCCTTTGGTGCAAAGGGGGCAAGCATAGGCCAAGGCATTGGGCAAAGGTTACCATTCCAGTGCAACAAGACCAAGACCAGCAGAGCGGCAGGACGGAGGTCACCGTGGAGCCCAAGATGGCGTCATCACTAGAGCTTTTGGCAGCCGAAGACGACCTTTGGTCAAGATAACTTGTACTAGATGTTCCCCTTCAAAATGGCCAATTGTTGGCGCCCTTCCCGCTCATTATTTGGGGAGAGGCCCAGGGCCCCTAGAAATAGAGCTAGCCACCACAAAAGGAAAGGGACACCCCGGGGGGAATGAAAAGAGAGACAGCGGGAGGTCTGATAGAGCCCTAGCAGAGAGGGAGAGAGGCGACTGAACTCACCCAAGCAGTTCATCGCACCAGCTCAAGAACACCTCTCGCGAGGCTGTTCTTCCCTTGTACTATTCATCATCAGCCCCTGAGGCAATCCACCACACCACACACTGGAGTAGGGTATTACACCACAATGGTGGCCCGAACCAGTATAAACCTCGTGTCCCTTGTGTTGTTCGTTGCTTCCAGCTTAGATCACGCGAGGAGATTGGACGTAGATCGCTAGGGGAGAGATCTCCACGCGCACCCCAGTGTTCGAACCTCAAGGGTATGCCGGAACCTGAAATCCGACAAGATTGTGTTTCAGCATCAGAAATAGAGATGTCATTTGGATTCTTAGGTGTTTCAACAATAGGATCACTAGAAGCATGCAAAGTCCTATCATTTTTCTTTTTCTTCCTATTAGAAGGACTAGGTGCATCCACATTATTTCTCTGAGAATCTTGCTCAATTCTCTTAGGGTGGCCTTCAGGATACAAAGGTTCCTGAGTCATTCTATCACCTCTAGTCATAACTCTAACAACATTATCATTATTCTTACTATTCAATTCTTTGAGCAAATCATTTTGAGCTTTAAGTACTTGTCCTACTTGAGTGGTAACCATAGAAGCATGTTTACTAATAAGTTTAAGTTCACCTTTGACATTAGCCATATAATCACCCAAGTGTTCAAGCATATTTGAATTGTATTTCAATTGTCTACCAAAATAAGCATTAAAATCTTCTTGCTTAACCATAAATTTATCAAACTCATCTAAGCATGGGCTAGCAAACTTAGTAAATGGGATTTTAGCTTTATCATATCTATAGAGAGAATTTACCTTTACTACCTGTGTCGGGTTATCTAGACCATGAGTTTCTTCAATAGGTAAAGGATTAAGATCATATGTTTCTTCAACAGGCGGTAAATTAAGACCATGTATTTCTTCAATAGGAGGTAAATTCTTAGCATCTTCAGCTTTAATACCTTTTTATTTCATAGATTTCTTTGCCTCTTGCATATCTTCAGGACTGATAAATAGAATACCCCTCTTCTTCGGAGTTGGTTTAGGAATAGGCTCAGGAATTGGCTCCAGAGCTAGCTCAGGAAGTGTCCAATTATTTTCATTTTTCAACATATTATTCAATAGAATTTCAGCTTCATCCGGTGTTCTTTCCTTGAAAACAGAACCAGCACAACTATCGAGGTAATCTCTGGAGGCATCGGTTAGTCCATTATAAAAGATATCAAGTATTTCATTTTTCTTAAGAGGATGATCAGGCAAAGCATTAAGTAACTTGAGAAGCCTCCCCCAAGCTTGTGGGAGACTCTCTTCTTCAATTTGCACAAAATTATATATATATATCCCTTAAAGCAGCTTGTTTCTTATGAGCAGGGAAATATTTAGCAGAGAAGTAATAAATCATATCCTCGGGACTACGCACACAACCACGATCAAGAGAATTAAACCATATCTTAGCATCACCCTTTAATGAGAACAGAAATATTTTAAGGATATAAAAGTAACGAGTTCTCTCATCAATAGTGAACGGGGTGGCTATATCATTTAATTTAGTAAGATGTGCCACAACAGTTTTAGATTCATAGCTATGAAAAGGATCAGATTCAACCAAAGTAATTATATCAGGATCAATAGAGAATTCATAATCCTTATCAGTAACAAAGATAGGTGAAGTAGCAAAAGCAGGGCCAGGTTTCATTCTAGCATTAAGAGATTGATGCTTCCATTTAGCTAATAACCTCTTGAGCTCGTATCTATCTTTGCAAGCTAAAATAGCTAAAGAAGCTTCTTTATCAAAAACATAACCCTCAGGAATAACAGGTGAGTCTTCATCATCACTTTCATCAATATTATCAGATTCAATATGTTCATTCTCTCTAGCCCTAGAAAGTTGTTCATCAAGAAATTCACCAAGTGGCACAATAGTATCAAGCATAGAAGTAGTTTCATCATAAGTATCATGTATAGCAGAAGTGGCATCATCACTAACATGCGACATATCAGAACGAATAGCAGAAGCAGGTTTAGGTGTCGCAAGCTTACTCAAAACAGAAGGTAAATCAAGTGCAGAGCTAGATGGCAGTTCCTTACCTCCCCTCGTAGTTGAGGGATAAATCTTAGTTCTCGGATCTTTCAAGTTCTTCATAATGATAAGCAGATATAAATCCCAAGTGACTCAAAGAATAGAGCTATGCTCCCCGGCAACGGCGCCAGAAAATAGTCTTGATAACCCACAAGTATAGGGGATCGCAACCGTTTTCGAGGGTAGAGTATTCAACCCAAATTTATTGATTCGACACAAGGGGAGCCAAAGAATATTCTCAAGTATTAGCAGCTGCGTTGTCAGTTCAACCACACCTGGGAACTTAATATCTGCAGCAAGGTATTTAGTAGCAAAGTAATATGATAGTAGTGGTAACGATAGCAAAAGGTAATGATAGCAAAAGTAATGGTTTTGGTATTTTGTAATGATGATAGCAATAGCAACGGAAAAGTAAATAAGCGAAGAGCAATATATGGAAAGCTCGTAGGCAATGGATCGGTGATGGAGAATTATGCCGGATGCGGTTCATCATGTAACAATCATAACCTAGGGTGACACAGAACTAGCTCCAGTTCATCAATGTAATGTAGGCATGTATTCCGAATATAGTCATACGTGCTTATGGAAAAGAACTTGCATGACATCTTTTGTCCTACCCTCCCGTGGCAGCGGGGTCCTAATGGAAACTAAGGGATATTAAGGCCTCGTTTTAATAGAGTACCGGACCAAAGCATTAACACGTAGTGAACACATGAACTCCTCAAACTATGGTTATCACCGGTAAGTATCCCGATTATTGTCACTTCGGGGTTAACGGATCATAACACATAATAGGTGACTATAGACTTGCAAGATAGGATCAAGAACTCTCATATATTGATGAAAACATAATAGGTTCAGATCTGAAATCATGGCACTCGGGCCCTAGTGACAAGCATTAAGCATAGCAAAGTCATAGCCACATCAATCTCAGAACATAGTGGATACTAGGGATCAAACCCTAACAAAACTAACTCAATTACATGATAGATCCCATCCAACCCATCACCGTCCAGCAAGCCTACGATGGAATTACTCACGCACGGCGGTGAGCATCATGAAATTGGTGATGGAGGATGGTTGATGATGATGATGGCGACGGATTCCCCTGTCCGAAGCCCGGACGGACTCCAGATCAGCCCTCTCGAGAGGTTTTAGGGCTTGGCGGCAGCTCCGTATCGTAAAACGCAATGAATTCTTCTCTCTGATTTTTTCTCAACGAAACCAAATATATGGAGTTGGAGTTGAGGTCGGAGGAGCTCCAGGGGGCCCACGAGGTAGGGGGGCGCCCCCCACCCTCGTGGACAGGTGGTGGCCCCCCTGACCTTCATCTTTTGCAAGGATTTTTTATTATTTCTGAAAAGTTGCTCCGTGAAGTTTCAGGTCATTCCGAGAACTTTTGTTTTCTGCACATAAATAAGACCATGGTAATTATGCTGAAAACAGCGTCAGTCCGGGTTAGTTCCATTCAAATCATGCAAGTTAGAGTCCAAAACAAGGGCAAAAGTGTTTGGAAAAGTAGATACGACGGAGATGTATCAGGCGCGCCTCAAGGGGGAGTCCTACTCCCGGTGGGAGTAGGATTCCCCCTTTTCCTTGTTGGAGTAGTAGAGAAGGAAGGGGGGGAGAGGGAGAAGGAAAGGGGGACCGGCCCCCACGCCAATTCGGATTGGGCTTGGGGGCGTGTCCCCACCTTGGCTGCCTCCTCCTCTCTCCCACTAAGGCCCATTAAGGCCCATACACTCCCCGGGGGGTTCCGGTAACACTCCGGTACTCCGGTAAATGCCCGAACTCACCCGGAAGATCACCATGACGTCTCCAAGCACCCCCAAGGACAAGTTTTTTGAGAGGGTCATCAACCCCTACCTCGCGGAGGTGCTGAAACACCCTCAAACCATTGAGTTGCGTGAGGGGGTGCCGCACATCCGCAATATTGAGGGACCAAGGAGGACCGGAAGCATGGAGACAAGACTCGAAGCAATGGAGCAACAAGTTTCAAGTGCCAGGGGATGGTGGAACACGGACTTGATGCCAACCACATGATGATCACGGAGTTCACCAACAACCACAAGCTGGATGCCAAGAACATTGGGGAGACCATCTTCAAGCTTCACGAGAAAATCGAGCACCTCCAAGCCTAGATTTATGACCTGCAAAACCAAAACTATGAGTATGAATATAGATTCAAGAGGATGAGTTTGGATGCAGATTTGAGGGTCCCGAAGAATCGATCATCCTTCTATGATGGTTAGCCTATGCCTTGGAAGATGGACGACAAGCCTACATCATCAACAACTCCATCATCACTACCACCAAAGGAGAATTGAGTATCGGGTATGGGCACTCCCCTTGCCAATTCCCAAGCTTGGGGGAGTGCCCCGGTATCGTATTACCATCACACTTTTATCTTTACCGTTTTTCTTAGTTTGATCCTTTTGGTAATATCTTGATCTAGTAGAATAAAGTTTTAGTATGATCTGGTTTTGAGTTTTGCTTTATGATCCTTCTATGTAATCGAGTCCGTGAGCTATATATAATAAAGATTAGTTTTGAGTCGAGGGCTTTGCTATCTTGCTATGATCTTAAGGGAATAAAAGAGAGAATAAAAATAAATAAATAGATCATATTGATCTTATGGAGAGTAATGACTTCACATATAAAGAGTATGATGAATAGAAGTTGTTGAGAGTTGACAAGCATAGTTTTAGTCATCATTGCAATTAGTAGGAAGTAATAAAGAAAGAGAGGTTTTCATATATAAATATACTATCTTAGACATTTTTTATGATTGTGAGCACTCATTAAAATATGACATGCTAAAAAGTTGATGTTGGACAAGGAAGACAACGTAATGGGTTATGTTTTGTTACATCCGAAATAAATTATATTGCCATGGATCATCCAACATGTTAAGCTTGCCTTTCCCCCTCATGCTAGCCAAATTCTTTGCACCAAGTAGAGATACTACTTATGCTTCCAAATATCCTTAAACCCAGTTTTTCCATGAGAGTCCATCATATTTGCCTATCGATTGAGTAAGATCCTTCAAGTAAGTTGTCATTGTCGCAAGCAATAAAAATTTCTCTCTAAATATGTATGATCTGTTAGTGTGGAGAAAATAAGCTTTATACGATCTTGTGATGTGGAAGAAATAAAAGTGACAGACTGCATAATAAAGGTCCATATCACAAGTGGCAATATAAAGTGATGTTCTTTTGCACTAAGATTTCATGCATCCAACCATAAAAGCACATGACAACCTCTGCTTCCCTCTGCGAAGGGCCTATCTTTTATTTTTGTCCCATACCTTATATAAGAGTCATGGTGATCTTCGCCTTTCCTTTTTACATTCTATCCTTTGGGAAGAACTGTGTGTTGGAAAGATCCTGATATATATAGCTAATTGGATGTGGGTTTTCATAAACTATTATTGTTGACATTACCCTTGAGGTAAAAGGTTGGGAGGCGAAACTATAAGCCCCTATCTTTCTTTGTGTCCGATTAAAGTTTCATACCCATAAGTGTTGCATGAGTGTTAGCAATTCTGAAAGACTAAATTATAGTTGAGTATGTGGACTTGCTTAAAAGCTCTTATATTGACTCTTTCCGATGTTATGATAAATTGCAATTGCTTCAATGATTGAGATTATTGTTTGCTAGCTTTCAATGAAGTTTCTGATTCATACTTTACATTGTGAATAGATAGTTACTTTAGCATAAGAAATCATATGACAATATATATATATATATATATATATGTTGCTATTCTAAGAATGATGACGATGCCCTCATGTCCATATTTTATCTTATCGACACCTCTCTCTCTAAACATGTGGACATATTTTTCGATGCCGGCTTCCGCTTGAGGACAAGCAAGGTCTAAGCTTGGGGGAGTTGATACGTCCATTTTGCATCATGCTTATATATCGATATTTATTGCATTATGGACTGTTATTACACATTATGTAACAGTACTTATGCCCTGTCTCTCTTATTTTACAAGGTTTACATGAAGAGGGAGAATGCCGGCAGCTGGAATTCTGGGCTGGAAAAGGAGCAAATATTAGAGACCTATTCGGCACAACTCCAAAAGTCCTAAAACTCCACAGACGTCGGTTTTGGAATATATAAAAAATATTGGGCAAATAAAGTAGTAGAGGGGGGCCACCCACCATCCACGAGGGTGGGGGCGCGCCCTACCCCCCTGGGCGCGCCTCCCTACCTCGTGGGCCCTTTGGAAGGCCTCCGGTGCCCAGTATTTGCTATATGAAGTCTTTCACCCTAGAAAAATAAAGAGGAAGCTTTCGGGACAAAGTGCCGCTGTCTCGACGTGGAACCTCGGCGGGACCAATCTAGGGCTCCGATGGAGCTATTTTGCCAGGGAAACATCCCTCTGGGAGGAGGAAATCATCACCATCGATCCTCTCATCGGGAGGGGGTCAATCTCCATCAACATCTTCACCAGCACCATCTCCTATCAAACCCTATTTCATCTCTTGTATCCGATCTTTGTCTCAAAACCTCAGATTGGTACCTGTGGGTTGCTAGTAGTGTTGATTACTCCTTGTAGTTGATGCTAGTTGGTTTATTTAGTGGAAGATTATATGTTCAGATCCTTTATGCATATTAATACCCCTCTGATTATGAACATGAATATGATTTGTCAGTAGTTATGTTTGTTCCTGAGGACATGGGAGAAGTCTTGCTATAAGTAGTCATGTGAATTTGGTATTCATTCGATATTTTGATGAGATGTATGTTGTCTCTCCTCTAGTGGTGTCATGTGAACGCCGACTACATGACACTTCACCATTGTTTGGGCCTAGGGGAAGGCCTTGTGAAGTAATAAGTAGATGATGGGTTGCTAGAGTGACAGAAGCTTAAACCCTAGTTTATGCGGTTCTTCGTAAGGGGCTGATTTGGATCCACATGTTCCATGCTATAGTTAGGTTTACCTTAATACTTCTTTTGTAGTTGCGGATGCTTGCAAGAGGGGTTAATCATAAGTGGGATGATTGTCCAAGGAAGGGCAGTACCCAAGCACCGTTCCACCCACATATCAAATTATCAAAGTAACGAACGCGAATCATATGAGCATGATGAAAACTAGCTTGACGATAATTCCCATGTGTCCTCGGGAGCGTTTTACTTTATATAAGAGTTTGTCCAGGCTTGTACTTTGCTACAAAAAGGATTGGGCCACCTTGCTGCACCTTGTTTACTCTTGTTACTTGTTACCTGTTACAAATTACCTTATCACAAAACTATCTGTTACCGATAATTCCAGTGCATGCAGAGAATACCTTACTAAAAACTGCTTATCATTTCCTTCTGCTCCTCGTTGGGTTTGACACTCTTACTTATCGAAAGGACTACGATAGATCCCCTATACCTGTGGGTCATGAAGACTCTTTTCTAGCGCCATTGCCGGGGAGTGAAGCGCCTTTGGTAAGGAAAAAATTATATAGTGTGATGAAATTTACTGTCACTTGTTACTTTGGAAAGTAATCCTTTGAGGGGCTTGCTCGGGGTATCTTCACCCCGACCAATAGAGTAAAGAGTTGCTCCTAAACCTAGTGAACCAATTGAAAATGTTTACTTTGAAATTCCTACGGGTATGATAGAGAAACTGCTAGCTAATCCTTTTACAGGAGATGGAACATTACATCCCGATTTGCACCTAATCTATGTGGATGAAGTTTGTGGATTGTTTAAGCTTGCAGGTATGCCCGAGGATGTTATCAAGAAGAAGGTCTTCCATTTATCTTTGAAGGGAAAGGCATTGACATGGTTTAGGCTATGTGATGATATTGGATCATGGAACTACAACCAATTGAAATTAGAATTTCATCAGAAGTTTTATCCTATGCATCTGGTTCATCGTGATCGTAATTATATATATAATTTTTGGCCTCGCGAAGGATAAAGCATCGCTCAAGCTTGGGGGAGCATTAAGTGAATCTTATATTCATGCCCCAATCATGACCTCTCAAGAGAAATTACTTCTCAAAAAATTTATGCTCGGCTTTCTCTCAATAATCGCTCCATGCTCAATACTTCTTGTACTGGTTCTTTTATGATGAAGACTATTGAATTCATATGTGATTTATTGGAAAGAATTAAACGCAACTTTGAAGATTGGGAACTCGACGAAGGTAAGGAGTCAGGTATGACACCTAAGTTTGACCATGTTAAATATTTTATGGATACCGATGCTTTTCGTGAATTAGCACTAAATATGGACTTGACTCTGAGATAGTAGCTTCTTTCTGTGAATCATTTGCTACTCATGTTGATCTCCCTAAGGAGAAGTGGCTTAAATCATCCTCCCAATGAAGTAAAAGTAGTTGAACCTATTAAAGTTGAGGAAAAGACTATCACTTATAATGTTGATCCTATGTTCCTGCCGCTTATATTGAGAAACCACCTTTCCCTGCTAGA
Organism: Triticum dicoccoides; assembly: GCF_002162155.2. Taxonomy (NCBI): domain Eukaryota; kingdom Viridiplantae; phylum Streptophyta; class Magnoliopsida; order Poales; family Poaceae; genus Triticum; species Triticum dicoccoides. Next base: position 274,013,765 of record NC_041388.1, read on the forward strand.
ATAAAGGATCATGCTAAAGCTTCAACTGTGGTTCGTAAGAGTAATACTAGAACACCTACACCCCCTGAGCAAATTAAAGTTGAACCTAGTATTTCTATGGTGAAAGATCTCTTGGTCGATAATATTGATGGGCATGTTATTTACTTCTGTGATGAAGCTGCTAGAATTGCTAGACCTAATACTAAAAATAAACATAGATCTATTGTAGGCATGCCTGTTATTTCTGTTAAAATAGGAGATCACTGTTATCATGTCTTATGTGATATGGGTGCTAGTGCTAGTGCAATACCTCATTCTTTATATAAAGAAATTATGCATGATATTGCACCTGTTGAGTGAGAAGATTGTTGAGGTTTTCATGGATGATTTTTCCGTATATGGAACTTATTTTGATGATTGCTTAAGCAACCTTGATTGAGTTTGCAGAGATGTGAAGAAACTAATCTTGTCTTGAATTGGGAGAAGTGCCACTTTATGGTTAATGAAGGTATTGTCCTGGGGCATAAAGTTTCTGAAAGAGGTATTGAAGTTGATAAAGCTAAAGTTGATGCTATTGAGAATATGTCGTGTCCTAACGACATTAAAGGTATAAGAAATTTCCTTGGTCATGCCGGTTTTTATAGGAGTGAAAGGATCGAGAAGAGGTGTCTAGAGGGGGGTGAATAGACTCTTAGTATGAAAAGTTGCAGTTTTTAAATTATTTAAGTTGAAGTGGAGTTTTAGCACAAGTTTAAACATTCACAATACATATCAAGCAAGCATGACAAGAGTATATGAGCAGCGGAAAGTAAATCACGCAAGCTGCAAGAATGTAAAGGGGTGGGATTTGAGTGTGCAAACGCAATTGGAGACACGGAGAGTTTTGGCGTGGTTCCGATAGGTGGTGCTATCGTACATCCAGGTTGATGGAGACTTCAACCCACGAAGGGTAACGATTGCGCGTGTCCACGGAGGGCTCCACCCACGAAGGGTCCATGAAGAAGAAACCTTGTCTATCCCACCATGTCCATCACCCATGAAGGACTTGCCTCACTAGGGTAGATCTTAAGGAAGTAGGCGATCTCCTTGCCCGTACAAACTCCTTGGTTCAACTCTACAATATTGACAGAGGCTCCCAAGTGACACCTAACCAATCTAGGAGACACCACTCTCCAAAAGGTAATAGATGGTGTGTCGATGATGAACTCCTTGCTCTTGTGCTTCAAATGATAGTCTCCCTAACACTCAACTCTTTCTCATAGGTTTGGATTTGGTGGAAAGATGATTTGAGTGGAAAGCAAGTTGGAGAAGGCTAGAGATCATGATTTATGTGGTTGGAGTGGATTATCTTGACCTCAACACATGAGTAGGTGGTTCTTTCTCAGAAAATGTATGCTGGAAGTGTAGGCATGTTCTGATGGCTCTGCTCACGAATGAAGAGTGGGTGGAGGGGTGTATATAGCCTCCACACAGAATCTAACCATTACACACAAATCACCAAACTCGGTGGGACCGAATCAGACAACTCGATCGGACCGATTTAGTTCATAATATGACCGTTAGACATTTCGGTGGGACCGATATGATCAACTCGGTGGGATCGATGTGCTAGGGTTAGGGTAATACCTTGTCTCGGTTTGACCGATTACGCAAACTCGGTGAGACCGATTTTGGTAATAAGCAAAACAGAGAGTTGGTCAAGCAAACTCGGTGGGACCGATTGCATATCTCGGTGGGACCGAAATTATTGCAATAGGTAACAGAGAGTTCGCAAGCCCATCTTGGTGAGACCGAGATCCCATCAGTGAGACCGAATTGAATAGGGTTTGCGGCAGTGGCTGTGTCAAGTGAACTCGATGGCGCCGGGTGGAAAATTTCAGTGGGGCCGAGTTTGACTTTTGTTTTGGGACATATGTGGATATGGGAAAGTGGTTGAGGGTTTCGGAGCATATCACTAAGCATTTTGAGCAAGCAAGCCATTAAGCAACACCTCATCCCCTTTTAATAGTATTGGCTTTCCTATGGACTCAATGTGATCTTGGATCACTAAAAGTAAAAAATGTAGAGTCTTGAGCTTTTGGAGCTTGAGCCAATCCTTTCTCCTTAGCATCTTGAAATGGTTCCATATCCTCTTGTCCATGCCACTCCATCTGTTGAACTTGTATGAAATATACTAGATGAAAACATTAGTCTAACAAGAGATATATTGGCATTAATTACCAAAACCACCCAGGGAGCACTTGTGCTTTCAATCTCCCCCTTTTTCGTAATTGATGACAACACACATCAAAGCTTTAGATAAAGATATAGAGAATAGCAAGTAAAGCTTTGGAAAGACATGTAACATGCATGGGCTCCCCCTTACATGTATGCATCCATGTCAATATGGAATGTAAGAGCATGTTAATGCATAATCATGACAGAGCAAGCAATGTGTTACATGTATCTTAGCTATATGCATCAGAGCAAATGATGTGAATATGGGAATTGTAACTTCATGTTCATGATTCCTCCTTGCAAACAATATGTACATTAGCAAGAAATCTTCATGCACATGAGTGTGATGCATATACTTACCTCATGGTCTTGAGCTGTCTTAGGAAGAGATGAACCTGAGTAAACAAGGTTAGATAACACATATACATCTACTAGACAGAGCAAACAAAAGAAGCCACAAGAGTACCAAGATTGGGATGACATGTAGAGTGTGAGTACTGGGTACTCTATAGGACATCAACATGTCCCCAAAGGATAAAGATATGCAATGAATTCAAGGATTTCCTTCCCTAGCAGTCTTCTCCCCCTGAATCTTGTATTGGATAATGGGTGAACATAGGGAAACAAAATCAGACCAAAACAGATCATGAACATAAACATAACATAGACATGCCTTTCCCCTCTTAAAGACATGTGACTTCTCTCCTCTTGAACACCAAGCATCTGGGGCCTTCTCTCTCTCCCCCTTTGAAGAGAATAAGCTTTGATGTGATATCTCTCTCCCCCTTTGACATCAATTTCCAACAAGTGATGTTCTAGAGTGTGAGTCAAAATAGGTTTGGTCCTTGAGTCACAGAGCAAAGTAGCATCTAGATTGTGATGCTGGTAGAGGACAAGAATCATCGAGTGGAGCTGGAACAAAAGTGCGGGAACAAGTGGCAAATTGTTTTCTCTGCAGTGAAATCAGTGACACCAAGTTATATTTTTCGGTTGCACCGAAATGGTTCGGCTTAACCGAAAGAGACGAATCGGTATGACCGAGTTCCAGACAGAGAGAACATTTGTCACCTCAGCTCACTAGGCAAATAATATCTCACAAAGATTTGTAAGGAATTAACTGAAGGATTTGTAATGAATTGGATGCTGGGAATGCAGAACAAAAACAAAGAAAAAGAAATCTAGATGAAGGGAAACAAATATGAAAGAGACAAATGCAAGAATACATAGAAACACTAGAGAACTTCATCTAGAATTGGTCAACGATAGAATCACCTATGTTAGAGCATATTGATTAAGGAGTCAAGTCAGAACACTTGATCGTAGGTCATACTCATCGTTTAAGCTCAAAATGGGGTTACCATTTTTCATCTATGCTTTTGATGTATTCGCATCTTGTTGAGCTGCTTTGACCCATGACTTGGAGTAAAGCTTCTCTAAGATGGAATAGCATACCTTGGGTGGTGTTGTTGATCTTAGTCATGTAGTTGAACTTGTGTGGGTTGCTCGAGGTTGATGTAGCTCATCAAGGGTTGGGAGCACCACTTGGAAGTGAGTTCATCTACCTACGTGGGTTAGTTTCGCAAGGAAGAGCACTTGTGTATCCAAAATGACAATCATGAAATTTGATACCAAATGAATTTTGATATATAGAATTTGTCAAAGGATATGTTGAAGGGTTCCAAGCTTCCTTGTCTTCAACCACCATTGTGTAGAGACTTGGTGATGTAGAGATTGCTCATGTTGTAAGGGAGTTGCAATCTCATAGATTTAGATTCATCCAAGTACCTACAAGAGTTAGATAGCATGCAAGGGTGCAACAATATCCAAGACATATGATCATCATCATAAGAGAGGTATTAAGGATTAGTCATAGGCTCATGCCTTGCATGTATCCAAATGGAGTTCCTACTCCAAGTTTGAAGCATCAATGATGTTCAATTCACCTCTCAAACGGCAAAAGACTTTCTCATCAAGCGGTTTGATGAATATATCCGCCAATCGCTTATCGGTACGAACATGCTTAAGATCAGTGTCCCCTTTAGCAACATGATCTCGAATGAAATGATGACGAACTTCAATATGCTTAGTTCGAGAATGTTGCATGGGATTGTGAGCAATCTTAATAGCACTCTCATTGTCACAAAGCAATGGAACATGTTTCACATTGATCCCATAATCTTTAGAGTTTGGGTCACCCAAAGTAATTGAGCACAACATGAACCCGCGGCAATGTATTCCGCTTCAGCGGTGGATAAGGATACTGAGTTTTGTTTCTTGGAGGACCAAGACACAAGTGATCTACCAAGAAATTGACAAGTACCCGAAGTGGACTTTATATCAACCTTGTCTCCGGCATAGTCCGAGTCAGAATAGCCAACAAGATCAAAAGAGGACCTCTTGGGATACCAAATGCCAAATTTGGTGTATGTATTAAGTATCTCACTATCCTTTTCATAGCCTTAAGATGACATTCTTTGGGAGCCGCTTGATATCGTGCACACATCACTACAAAAAAAGACACATCCGTGACATTTTGGGCCGAATGAATTTTTTTCTGTCATACCTATGACACTTCTATGACGAAAATTGTGACAAAACCCGGTATCATCATAGATGTGGTGGGGTCCTACTTCTATGACAGAAAATCATGACAGAAAATGGGCTTTTCGTCCTGGGCGGGTCGGAGACGTAGCTGCATGACATTCTTTGGGCCGTCCATGACGGAAAAAATTGTGGTAGAAGCGAGGGCGAGGAAAATATCGGGGTGTTCCCGGTTACGGTGGGTGGTCGGGGCCGAGTGATGCACGGAGGTTTGTGCATTTCTCTCGTACGCACATGGCTCCAACTGAACCCGAGCGAGGCCTTCACCTACTAAACCCGAGCGATTGCACTGCAGGTTACGCGTTACTGAACCCAAGCGATCGATCGATGGCTGTTAACTAAACCTAATCGAGCGATTCCTTCGCTACTGCTGCTAACTGAAGCTGATCGATGCTACCTCTGGATGAACAGTGAGCGTTGCTGGGGGTTTGGATGAAGAGTTCCCGGTGGGGATGGATGAACAGGACCCCGTGGTGTTGCCTCTGGATGAACAGGACCCCAATTGATCGAGCCGGTTGGGGCTGGATGAACAGGACCCCGTGGAGGGCGGGAGAACAGGACCACCCCGTGGAGGGCAGGATGAACAGTAGACGATGGAGGGCAAGATGAACAGTAGCCCGTGGAGGGGTGGTTGAACAGGAGCTCGTGGAGAGGGCTGGTTGAATAGTAGCCGGTGGAGTAGCGCGCAGTGGAGGCTGGATGAACAGGAGCCCGTGGATGAATAGTCGCAGGTGGGGGCTGGAGGAGGTCGACAGTGGATGAACAGTAGCCCGTGGAGGCCGGAGGGGGTCGACGGTGGAGATGAACAGTATCCCGTGGGGTCCCGTTTTGCGGTACACCACACCCCTCTCGATGAACAGGACCCCCGTTTTGACCGTAGCGCTCCAACACAAGTCCGTTTCCCTCGTTTTGCGGTACGCCACACCCCTCCCGATCAACAGGACCCCCGTTTCGACCGTAGGAGGTCCGTTTCCTCCAATTTGCAGTACGCCAGACCCCTCCCGATGAAAAGGATCCCGTTTCGAACGTGGCCAGTCGAACACAAGGCCGTTTCCTCCGTTCTGCGGTACGCCTAGCCTCGTTTCCATCGGCTGTTCCGTCCAAGCCCTCTCGATGAACACGACGATGCATTCCGTTCTGACCCAGCCGGTTGGCTCCCCATGAACACGACAATGACGATGTTTCTTCGTTTCGACCCAGCCATGTACACGAGCCCTGGCCGTACGTATGCGCGAGTAGGCGTTCGAGACCCTGCCCGTATGTATGTACGTGGCCGTATTTTCTTTCTTGCACACTAGCCGCTGTACGTACATATACATGCTACGTGCGCGCCTCTACTACGACACATGCGCGCCTCTACATCGACCAGTATGTACGTACACATTCGCGACCAGAATGACAATGCTACATACGCTTCGACCAGGTGGGTCCCGACTGTCAGGCACTTCCTTGCGTGCGAAGATGTAGCTGGTGGGTCCCAGCAGTCAGGGGGTGAATCTTTTTTTCCCGGACGCACTTCCTTGCGTGCGAAGATGGAGCTGGTGGGTCCTAGCAGTCAGGGGAAATGTTTTTTCATGAAATACGGTGGCCCGTCCGGTGGGTCCCCGCTATCAGGTAGAGGAATATTTATTTTGCACGTAATAAGGAGGCACTTCATTGCCGCGGCCATGGACCCAGCTGTCAGCTTCTCCACGTACAGTCCACATCCGATGGAAGTCGCTCCTTAACCAGTTGACCATGCCGAGCCAAGAGCACCAGAGCGGTGGACGACAGCGAGGCCTAGGAAGGGGACGACGCGGAGCCAGGGAAGACGCAATAGTGGATGCCCACGCGTAGAGGAGTATGAGGGTTCACTGGTTCGCTGCGGTGTGAGGCTGCCGTCGCCGCAAAATAACCGGGGGTGTGGGTGAGTAGAGGGATGGCCTGGCCGGCGGTGGGAGTAGTAGGGGCGGTGAGGCCTCCGCCGCATCGTAGCCGGCCACGAGAGGCAGGAGCACGAGGCACGACCGGCGCTGGTTTGGGCGGCTGTTGCAAGAAGAGCAGAGGTTGAAGAAGCACTACGGCCATTGGATGGACATCGTATGGTTAGTGCAGCTAGAATCATGCATATTGACTAAGTTGACAAAGCTCTCCGTCCCCGTCAACTTAGTAGGCCTACAAGTTAACCTACCACTATACTGGGTCCCAGCTAGCAGGGGGAGTATTCATTTTTTGTGCGTAATAAGGAGGCACTTCCTTGCGTGCGAAGATATAGCTGGTGGGTCCGAGCTGTCAGCGGCGGTAACATTTTTTTCCCTAAATACAGAGGCCCTTTCAGTGGGTCCCAGATGTCAGGTGGAGGAATCATTATTTTGCGCGTAATAAGGAGGCATTTCCTTGCGTGCGGCCGTGGACCCAGCTGTCAGCCTCTCCATGCACAGTCCACTTCAGATGCATGTCGGTCGTTGACCATGTTGACTAGGCCGCGTCGAGAGCACCAGGGCGATGGACGATGGTGAGGCCTAGGAAGGGAACGACACGAAGCCAGGGAAGACTTGGTAGTTGTTTCCCATGCGGAGGGGAGTACGATTGTACGAGGGTTTACTGGTTCGTCTGCCGTCTCCGGAGAATAACAGCAGGTGTGGGTGAGTTGAGGGATGGCAAGGCCAGCGATGGGAGTACGGTGGGGCGGTGAGGCCTGCGCGGCAGCACAGCCGGCCACGGGGAGGAGGGAGCAGGCAGTCGCACCAGTGCTTGTTTGAGCGGCTGGAGCAGGAAGAGCAGAGATTGAAGAAGCACAACGGCTGTTGGATGGACATCCAACAGTCACTGCTTGTGCGTCAACCTTTTTTTAGGAAAGCATCAAATCTGTGGAAAACAACATACAACTCATCTGCCATTATTTCTAATAATTTACAGACCATTTGCTAATTCTTAAGGGTTTTTTGGAGCCCATATTATTTTTGTTAGCATTACAGCCCATACTGTGGCCGCGGTTAAAAAATTATACTAAATTTTGCATATTTCGGTGCGGTCTGAACTCTTTTTAATCTCGAAATTTTGAGTCATGTTCAAACTAATTTTATAAGTAAGTATATATCATTATAAAATCCAACAAATTGTCCACACATAAAAATCAAAGCAATTTAAAATCTCGAAATGAAAAAAATAAATTTGAAACTAATTGTCGGTTTGATGTGTTTTAAAAATGTAGAACCCATTTCTCATTACTGATAGGCCATTTTCTCGGCCAGCCGAATGAAGCTCTCCTCGTCTTGAAAGATTTGCAGCCCAACAAGCCCGACAAAGCGACTTACTTGGCAAATCACAAAAAAATGGGTTGTGGCCGTGGACCCAGCTGCGGCCATGGACCCAGCTGTCAGCCTCTCCACGTACAATACTCTTCCGATAGAAGTCGGTCGTTGACCACATTGACCACGCCGCACCGAGAGCACCAAGGCGGTGGATGACGGCGGGGCCTAGGAAGCGGACGACGTGGAGCCGGGGAAGATGCGACAGTGGATGCCCACACAGAGAGGAGTACGAGGGTTCATTGGTTCGGCTGCGGTGTGAGGCTGCCATCGCCGCAGGGCCTGGCTAGAGGTGGGAGTAGTAGGGGGCGGTGAGGCCTCAACAGCAGCACAGCCGGCCACTAGAGGCAGGAGTAGGCGGTCTCGCTGGTGCTGGTTTGGGCGGCTGGTGCAAGAAGAGTAGCGATTGAAGAAGCAGCAGGACCGTTCGATTCAAATCCAACGGTTACTGCTGCTAGAATCGTTTGTTGACTAAGTTGACACGTGCGTACACATCAACTTAGTAGGCCCATAGGTCAGCCTCCCAGCCGGTGCGCCCCAGATGTCAGTGGGAGTAATCATTTTTTGCGTAATAAGTAGGCACTTGATTCCGTGTGGCCAGCCCAGCGGAGGGAGTAGGGTGGGCCGAGGAAGCCTACGCGGCATCACAGCGGGCCACAAGAGGAGGGAGCAGGCAGTCCCTGTTGTGGAACGTAGTAATTTCAAAATTTTCCTACGCACACGCAAGATCATGGTGATGCATAGCAACAAGAGGGGAGAGTGTTGTCTACGTACCCTCGTAGACCGGAAGCGGAAGCGTTAGCACAACGCGGTTGATGTAGTCATACGTCTTCATGGCCCGACCGATCAAGCACCGAAACTACGGCACCTCCGAGTTCTAGCACACGTTCAGCTCGATGACGATCCTCGGACTCCGATCCAGCAGAATGTTGGGGAAGAGTTCCGTCAGCTTCACGGCATGGTGACGATCTTGATGTTCTACCGTTGCAGGGCTTCGCCTAAGCACCGCTACAATATTATCGAGGATTATGGTGGAGGAGGGCACCGCACACGGCTAATAGATCTCAAGGATCAATCGTTGTGTCTAGAGGTGCCCCCTGCCCCCGTATATAAAGGAGCAAGGGGGAGGGGCGGCCGGCCAGGAGGAGGCGCGCCAGGGAGGAGTCCTACTCCTACCGGGAGTAGGACTCCCTCCTTTCCTTGTCCAACTAGGAGAGGGGGAAGGAAGGGAGAGAGGAGAGAAAGGAAAGGGGGGGCGCCGCCCCTCCCTCCTTGTCCAATTCGGACTAGAGGGGGAGGGGCCGCGCAGCCTGCCCTGGCCGCCCCTCCTCTACTCCACTTTGGGCCCATGAGGCCCATTAACCCCCGGGGGGTTCCGGTAATCCCCGGTACTCCGTTTTATATCTGATAACTACCGGAACCATTCCTATGTCCGAATATAGTCGTCCAATATATCAACCTTTATGTCTCGACTATTTCGAGACTCCTCGTTATGTCCGCGATCACATCCGGGACTCCGAACAACCTTCGGTACATCAAAATATATAAACTCCTAATGAAACTGTAATCGTAACGTTAAGCGTGCGGACCCTACGGGTTCGAGAACAATGTAGACATGACCGAGACACATCTCCAGTCAATAACCAATAGCGGAACCTGGATGCTCATATTGGCTCCTACATATTCTATGAAGATCTTTTATCGGTCAGACCGCATAACAACATACGTTGTTCCCTTTGTCATCGGTATGTTACTTGCCCGAGATTTGATCGTCGGTATCTCAATACCTAGTTCAATATCGTTATTGGCAAGTCTCTTTACTCGTTCCGTAATACATCATCCCGCAACTAACTTATTAGTTGCAATGCTTGCAAGGCTTATGTCATATGCATTACTGAGAGGGCCCAGAGACACCTCTCCGACAATCGAAGTGACAAATCCTAATCTCGAAATACGCCAACCCAACAAGTACCTTCGGAGACACCTGTAGAGCACCTTTATAATCACCCAGTTACGTTGTGACGTTTGGTAGCACACAAAGTGTTCCTACGGTAAACGGGAGTTGCATAATCTCATAGTCATAGGAACATGTATAAGTCATGAAGAAAGCAATAGCAACAAACTAAACGATCAAGTGCTAAGCTAACGAAATGGGTAAAGTCAATCACATCATTCTCCTAATGATGTGATCCCGTTAATCAAATGACAACTCATGTCTATGGTTAGGAAACATAACCATCTTTGATCAACAAGCTAGTCAAGTAGAGGCATACTAGTGAAACTCTGTTTGTCTATGTATTCACACATGTATTATGTTTCCGGTTAATACAATTCTAGCATGAATAATAAACATTTATCATGATATAAGGAAATAAATAAGAACTTTATTATTGCCTCTAGTGCATATTTCCTTCAGTCTCCCACTTGCACTAGAGTCAATAATCTAGTTCACATCGCCATGTGATTTAATGACAATAGTTCACATCACCATGTGATTAACACCCATAGTTCACATCGACATGTGACCAACACCCAAAGGGTTTACTAGAGTCAATAATCTAGTTCACATCGCTATGTGATTTACACCCAAAGAGTACTAAGGTGTGATCATGTTTTGCTTGTGATAGAAGTTTAGTCAACGATCTGCCACATTCAGATCCATATGTATTTTGCAAATTTCTATGTCAACAATGCTCTGCACGGAGCTACTCTAGCTAATTGCTCCCACTTTCAATATGTATCCAGGTTGAGACTTAGAGTCATCTGGATCAGTGTCAAAACTTGCATCGACGTAACCCTTTACGACGAACCATTTGTCACCTCCATAATCGAGAAACATATCCTTATTCCACTAAGGATAATTTCGACCAATGTCCAGTGATCTACTCCTAGATCACTATTGTACTCCCTTGCCAAACTCAGGGTAGGGTATACAATAGGTCTGGTACACAACATGGCATACTTTATAGAACCTATGGCTGAGGCATAGGGAATGACTTTCATTCTCTCTCTATCTTCTGCCGCGGTCGGGTTTTGAGACTTACTCAACTTCACACCTTATAACACAGGCAAGAACTCCTTTTTGACTGTTCCATTTTGAACTACTTCAGAATCTTGTCAAAGTATGTACTCATTGAAAAACTTATCAAGCGTCTTGATCTATCTCTATAGATCTTGATGCTCAATATGTAAGCAGCTTCACCGAGGTCTTTATTTGAAAAACTCCTTTCAAACATTCCTTTATGCTTTGCAGAATAATTCTACATTATCTCTGATCAACAATATGTCATTCACAAATACTTATCAGAAATGCTGTAATGCTCCCACTCACTTTCTTGTAAATACAAGCTTCACCACAAGTCTGTATAAAACTATATGCTTTGATCAACTTATCAAAGCATATATTCCAACTCTGAGATGCTTGCACCAGTCCATAGATGGATTGCTGGAGCTTGCATATTTTGTTAGTACCTTTAGGATTGATAAAACCTTCTGGTTGCATCATATACAACTCTTCTTTAATAAATCCTATTAAGGAATGCAGTTTTGTTTATCCATTTGCCAGATTTCATAAAATGCGGCAATTGCTAACATGATTTGGACAGACTTAAGCACAGATACGAGTGAGAAACTCTCATCATAGTCAACACCTTGAACTTGTCGAAAACCTTTTTGCGACAATTCTAGCTTTGTAGATAGTAACACTACTATCAGCGTCCGTCTTCATCTTGAAGATCCTTTTAACCTCAATGGCTCGCCGATCAATGGGCAAGTCAATCAAAGTCCATATTTGTTCTCATACATGGATCTCATCTCAGATTTCATGGCCTCAAGCCATTTCGCGGAATCTGGGCTCATCATCGCTCCCTCATAGTTCGTAGGCTCGTCATGGTCAAGTAACATGACCTCTAGAATAGGATTACAGTACCACTCTGGTGCGGATATCACTCTGGTTTACCTACGAGGTTCGGTAGTAACTTGATCTGAAGTTACATGATCATCATCATTAGCTTCCTCACTAATTGGTGTAGTAGTCACAGGAACAGATTTCTGTGATGAACTACTTTCCAATAAGGGAGCAGGTACAGTTACCTCATCAAGTTCTACTTTCCTCCCACTCACTTCTTTCGAGAGAAACTCCTTTTCTAGAAAGGATCCATTCAAAGCAACGAATATCTTGCCTTTGGATCTGTGATAGAAGGTGTACCCAACATTTTCTTTTGGGTATCCTATGAAGACGCACTTCTTCGATTTGGGTTTGAGCTTATCAGGTTGAAACTTTTTCACATAAGCATTGCAACCCCAAACTTTAAGAAACGACAGCTTAGGTTTCTTGCCAAACCATAGTTCATACGGTGTCGTCTCAACGGATTTAGATGGTGCCCTATTTAACATGAATGTAGTTGTCTCTAATGCATAACCCCAAAACGATAGCGGTAAATTAGTAAGAGACGTCATAGATCGCACCATATCTAATAAAGCACGGTTATGATGTTCGGACACACCATTACACTATGGTGTTCCAGGTGGCGTGAGTAGTGAAACTATTTCACATTGTTTTAACTGAAGGCCAAACTCGTAACTCAAATATTTTACTTCTGCGATCATATCGTAGAAACTTTTATTTTGTTACGCTGATTCTCCACATCAGTCTGAAATTCTTTGAACTTTTCAAATGTTTCAGACTTGTGTTTCATCAAGTAGATATACTCATATCTGCTCAAATCATCTGTGAAGATCAGAAAATAATGATACCTGCCGCGAGTTTCAATATTCATCGGACCACATACATCAGTATGCATGATTTCCAACAAATCTGTTGCTTGATGCATTGTTTCGGAGAACGGAGTCTTAGTCATCTTGCCCATGAGGCATGGTTCGCAAGCATCAACTGATTCTTTAGCGACCCGACCCGAATGGATCAAGTCTCTGTGCTTAAGTGTCATCCCTGGATCGGTATGCTGACACACACAGTACTCGAGGATTTATAACAGAGGTAAATCACATGTATAAAGTAACGTAAATACTATTTACCTCAATTCAAAATAGCGGAAGTAACAAGATTGTGGATTCCCATCAACACCAACGGCAAAGTTGAGTGTAGAAATCATAACCCTAATGTATCACTTACTCGTTGTAAGATATCCTGCAACATGAGACGTTGCAGCCACAAAGGGTCAGTACATTGAATGTACTGGCAAATTCACACCATAGTGAATGATGAACAATGTCTATCACTACATGCATATATGGCAGGTGGAAAAGCTCTATTGTTATATGTTTTTGTGAAAAGCCAATTTTTCCCTACTACAAAGGAATAAATTTTATTTAACTATCATGGTGGTTGTTGAACATTGAGAATGGTTGACAGCATTCTCAATCCCAATTAAGTAACATCATTAAACCCAACAATATTCATTTAAAGTAACACGATGAGATCAACAGGATAATCCAAGAACTAGATACTCAAGATGTCCATAACCGGGGACATGGCTAATCATGATTAGTTTATACACTCTGCAGAGGTTTGCGCACTTTTCCCCACAAGACTCGATCGCCTCTGTTTGGTTTCTCGCACTACATGGTGTTTGAGAAGACGGATGACCAAGACATAGTCTTTCAGAAGCGCTAGCACCTTACGATCGGGTAGACCATACCACCTACATCCCCTACATCTGCTAGTCTACCACTGTAAGAGTTCGCACGACTTAGTCAACTATGCTAGAGCCCATAATAGCTTGAGGCTGCACACGAAAGTTTCTAGTATGAATAGTCTCATGATCCCTTTGAGCCTGGATAGCGGTCCAAAAGAAAACAGGCAAGTCCTGGATTACCCAGGTGCCTAGACAGGCAAATCCTGGAATAACCAGGTGCCTCAATCCACCCAGATGTGTGTTTAAGTTGCCACCTTAAGTAAACCATTAAATTAACAATCTCACATCTGTCATGGATACTCTCAAAACCCAATCCATGTCTACGAGCATAGCATGGCACTATAAGCATAACGTAATAGTAACTCCCAAGGTTTGAATGCAGGGCAATAGGTTCCTACCTCATCAACTACTTCCCAACCCATAATTTAATTAGATCCTAATCATGCAATGTTGGAGGTTTGATCTAATGCAATAAAAACTGGGTATGAAAATGGTATGACCAAAGTGTGAACTTGCGTGCAATGTTCATGAAGATGATTCGCACTCAAAAATCTTGATAGCTCTACTCGTCACACTCCGGTCAATCTATCGTAATCAAGCAATAGTAAGCACACATAAGCAATCACTCAATAGATCAGAAAAATCGAAAAAGTCGATTCAGAAAACATCAAACCAAGCAAATAGCTCTTGCAACATAAAATAATTTATAACAGTACCAAAATTATCTGAATTTGGCCTTATCAAAATGTTTAGGTCAAGAGCTTTGATTTGCAAAAAGAATCAACTCAAACGGAGCTACGAAACTCAAGTTATGATCAAACGAAGTTTGAATTCAAATCTGATCTAATTCAAATTTTAAACTTTTCAAAAACATGTTTGAGTTGGATTAATGGATAGAGGGGATCATAACAAAGATGTGGGCGTTGGTTTCGTTGGATTTGGACTAACGAGTAAAAAGTTATAGTCGTTTGAAAAACAGGGGCCAATCTATAAATAAAATATTCACAAACGAGTCCCTGGCCGAAAATTAAAAGAAAAAAACTTAAATAACGAACGTTCGTCTTATAAACCTAACCAGCGAACGTTCTCTAAATAATAACCTAAACAAAAACCGGTTTTAAAAGAAAACCAGAGAAAACCTATATAAAATAAACCAGACCGGGGCGGTTTATACCGGTTCGGGGCGGATCGGATCCGGCGGCGGTGGACTGGTCAACTCCGGCGAGAAGAGGTGCCCGCGAGCGGCGGTTGGGCAAGCGGCGCGGTGTGCGCGGCGAGGCGGCGGAGGGGTGCGGCGCGGGCGGCTCCGGCATGCGGCGCGGTAGAGCGGCAGAGGACCGGCAGAGGCGGCGCGGCCTTAGCAGCGGCGGCGGCGGTTTGCGGCAGGCGGCGGCGCGCGTGATGTGCGGCGAGGGGAGAGGAAGGAGGCCGGGGCGGCGGTATTTATAGGGGGAGGGCGAGGCAATGGCGTGGGCGAGGGGCAAGGAGGAGGCTGGGGCGACCACGGCGGTCATGGCGCGGCGGCGGACTCGGGAGGACTCCCGGTCGGGGACGGAGGCGATGAGGAGCTGGGCTGGGCCGCGGCCTGGCAGGAGCTGGGCCGGCCCAGTCGGGGAATTTTTTTTAAAAAACATATTTTTTTCAGAGAACTAAAATAATAAAAACAAAATAACTAAACATATTATATAGGCATATAATATATCAAAATTTTCAGAAAAAGATTTTCTACGACATGAACATTTTTATAACTTCAAATAAAATCCACACAAATTCAGATAAATCAAAGAGTGCTACTGGTCTATTAAAATCCAACAAAAATCATTTTAAAAATACCAAAATAATTTCAATTTAATTTTTCTCCAATTTTCTAATGTAGGGAATCATGTTACCCTATTTTCCATGTATTTTGTTTTTGGAGAAAAATAATTTGAATAAAACTCAAATAACCCAAATTGAAAAATAAATTCAAAAGAACTTTGAATTTAATTCTTTGAAACTCCCAACTCATATTTCATATAATTTGAAGAAGTCATTTTATCTTCTCTCATGAAAATCATTGAGCTGCATAAAGTTTCTGAATTGGAAATATTTCCAATTGAAATTCAATTATTTTCAAATGCCCTTTCATTTAATTTAAATGGAAGAATCATATCATTTTCGCTCAAGGGTTTTGTATTTGAAAAGAATTTGAATTCACGGAGATCAGAAAGCAAATATGAAAGTTTGGGAAAGTCCTTTTATTCCCTCTCATTTAACTTTCAAAAGTTTGGAATTCACTCACTTTCAGACAATCAATCAAACAATCAATCAAATCTATCTATTTATTATAACATTCCAAAATTTAGAATTTTGGGATGTTACAAACCTACCACCCTTAAAATGAATCTCGTCCTCGAGATTCGGAGAGGCTAGAAAGAAATAGGTTAGGTTCAGGGTCTTCTCAAAATCCATCGATCGTCACACGGGGTCTGGGGTGCTACCACCCTTTGAAGCATGGTTGTTGTTCCCTCAAAACTCATATACTCCATCCTTATTCTTGACAGTGTCGGTCTTCTCAGATCCTCGAGAAAATTCCTTCTCTGAGCTCTTTCGGTAGTGGCATAACCTTTTCCTCAATTCTTCTGTCTTTCATCTAGGTAAGGTTCTTCCGAGACTGGGTCTTCTTAGCTGACGGGTCTGGCGCCAAAACTAAAAGACTATCGATATCTCATGGTGGTCAACAATTTATGGTTTCTCCTGCAGGAAATGGGTCTGGGTTGAACCTCACCGTATAACCTACGGTTGGCAACAACTGCCGTGTACAAGGGAAAATTGCTAGACCATTCTAAGGTTCAAACAAGGTTTAATACCGTCGTCTCTCTACTATAGGTAAGTCAGTCAGATTTACCATCCCATATAGCAAGGCGAATAATAAGAGTAAGTTGGTATGGTGATCAATCCATCCCGCACCCAAATCATTACCATGTATACAGTTTAGCGAATCTCGCATACTAACACTTGGTCATCCTCACAAGTATTGCAGAATTTCTCTTGTCGATGAACCAAGTTCGGATAATTCCATAGATTCTGCAAGCCAAACAACCATCTATCGTTCATGCACAACTCTCAGGTTTTGTGTTACTCCTATAAAATCGTCTGTCGACAAAGGTATATCCTCTTCCAGGGTACTTCCTTCAGCAAGAATGTGCTTGCTTCTTGGCAGGTCCTGGGGCCTGTGGGTTATGGCCCATCTCATCACTTGTAGTCCTTGAACTTACCATCGGGCAACTGATTGTTATTCCAACATCCAACTTCTAGCTTCCAAGCATACTTAAAATCCATCCAATTGTACTATCTTCCTTCCTTCTATTGGCACCAAAATAGGACATGATTACTCAGACTCATTATGGAGTTTCCATTGATCCATATTTCCAACATCATACCTCCTTTATATCCAATAGTAATTTATCTCTTCATCCTCGTGGGATATCCCTCATACCGAGATAAAAACTTATACTTATGAAGTCCATATTCCACTTCGTGGAACATCATTATCCTTTCCAGGGTCAAGCATCCTTACAGGGGAATATTGGCCATCTCTGCATGGCACTTCTTCAACTGGGAAACATGAAACACATCATGAACTCCTGACAGTCCTTCAGGTGACTCCAACTTGTTGGCCACTTCTCCCATACGCTCCCAAAACTCGGTATGTCCTACAAATCTCGGGGCTAATTTTCCCTTAATTCCAAATCATTTAACTCCTCGCAGAGGGGACACACGAAGACATGCTCTGTCTCCAATTTCATAGACTACCTCCTTGAGTTTTTGAGTATGCATAACTCTTCTGCCTGGACTGAGCTACCTTCAGTCTATCTCGAATCAACTTAATATTTCTCTCCTGATTCCTTGATCACATTTGGTCCAAACAACTGACGGTCTCCAACTTCATCACACATACTCTTGGAGCGTCACACATATCGAGACAAACTCGTATTCATTTTGTCCGAAATCCACTCAGTGGAGTATCCTTATCTTTTCCAGGGGTCAACGGTTCTTACAGGGTACTACCACCCTTAAAATGCACAAATCTTCCATAGACCATATTTCTCATATCCTCAGAATGGCCAAAATTCTTCTTCATAGAGTAACAACTCATAAAATCCATACCAGTACCAACGATGCTAACTTTATTCATTCTCAAGTGATTACAATCTCTCGCTTTTCCATTACATGTCTCAACTCAACACCTCAATATAAAAGAAAATGTTCTCACTTCTACTACTCCATTTCTTTTGTTGCAAACTCAACTATCTAGCACAAGTTTCCTTCTCCTTGGGGCATTCTCTGGCAAAGTGCCCTGCTCCATTACAACTAAAACATATTACTTCTGACAAGTATCGAGGTTTCCTTTTGGGGCAATTGTTGAGGTAGTGCCCTGACTCCTTGCACCTGTAACAGGTGATATGACTCAGGTCCCTCCTGGGCTCCAATCGGTTTCTCTTCCTGGACCTTTCCATGCCAATCATGGCTTCTATTTCCTGTGGGTCATATTCTACTTCCTCTGTCGGGAATTCTACTAGATACCCATTCAAACAATTTTGGGAGATGTGTCCTTCTTCTCCACATGAATAGCAAGACTTCGTGAAGGGTTTACTCGGGTCTTCTTTAGGTGTGTCCTCCACATCTTCCTTCATCACGGGTTCTTCTAAAATTTCCTTGAGGGCTCCTTTCGTTACTTCTTTCTTCTGCTGGATGGTTTGTTGTACCATGGGTTAAATGTGACACTGAGCAGGATAGTGGGTAGTCCCTTCACACAAGAAACAAGTAATCTGTCTAGTTGGGCATTCTTTAACTGGGTGACTTCCTTCACAATTAGGGCATTCATCCTTGTGTTCTTTATGGGTGTCCTATTTCTCCACAAATCTTGCATGCACAAGGTTTCTTCATATCCTTTCCATAAGGCTTCAACTTCTGGGACACAAACCGAGGCTTTGGCATAGTCAACTTAAATTCTCTCCAAGTGGTTACTCCTTGCCATCCATTCATGGTTTGGTATATCCTCCACCAAGTAGCAACACCTCTTTCAAAGCATTAAAGAGCATGCTAGGTCATATCCTTTCCGACTATAGGGTTATTCTTCATGTGATCCTCCATGTTCTGAATCCAGCGGTCCGTCTCCAATTAACTTATCAGTCCAGGGAAACATGAGTTCATATCCATTCGTCCTCTATTGGGTCCAAGGGTTTTGGGGTGAGATGAGAGAGAGGGAGAGGGATACACACAATGCAAACAACAGTTTTGAAAAGACAGATTTTATCGTGGCTGTCGGAAAAAACATCAAACAAATGACAGCTCACAATTCATCGCACCTAACGTAGGTATAGAACAGGGGTTTGGTCTTCTAAAGGTCAATAAATCTTCAACGTCTCCAAACTCTTCAAGCCTTGTTCATGCCTCCAATGGCCTCTTCCGATCATGCTTGTCTTTCTCAAGTTCTTTTGCCAGATCAACTCTATTGACGCGAAGTCTCTCGTGACGTCCTTTAATATTCTGGAGTTGCCTTCCAAACTTCTGGTTTCAACATCCTTCGCATGGACCATGGTCCTACTGTCCTTCAGTTCTTGACGAATCTCCGGTATCTCGAGGTTTTGCTCCTCCAGCTTGGCTACTTCAGCTTCTTGGACCTAAGTTCTCCACGAAATGCTCCTTGTCAAAACACGACTTCCTGAAGGTCCATCTTAAACTTCTTGATGTACTACTCTAGATCCTGGTGATACACCAGCTAAGGTTAAAACTGCATCCTTTGCTGATAGATGCTCCATCAGCCTTCTACTATCCAATCCTTCCGAAGAAATGCATGCTTAGCTCAGCTCAGTGACAATAGCATAAGCGGGTGATGACATCACGGATAACCATGTTTCTGCTCCTGTCATTTCCATGAGCTATCTCTCCATAGTTGGTATCTCCTGCCTTAGGGTTTTCTTTGACAATACTTCGAGGTTTTTTAACTCTCCATGCTCGGTTTTTTTCTCCGATACACCTTGATCTCAGGTATTGATGGCTTCCTTAGTCTGCCAAATTCCATAAGGGGTAGCCTTCCTAGGTCATACAAATCTGGGAATTCTTCAGAGCCTTCAACACTTGTAGTTTCCATTATCATAGGTATGATAAAATTCTCTTCATTCCGTAGTGGTTGTGGTGGTCCGAAATATTATGCTTCTTGGAGTGGTCTCATCAGTCGAATCTTCGTGTGGTCAAAAGGGGAAAGGGGTATGGTCTCACTAAAATGGAATATTTGAATAAGCTCAGAAGAGAAGAGAGGTAAAAGATCTTTTGAAAGGGAAAGTTGTAGAGAAAATCTTTGCTATGGGCTTGCCATTTTCTAGGGTCACGTCCTACAGTCAACATATGCTCTGATA
Source organism: Triticum dicoccoides (assembly GCF_002162155.2). Lineage (NCBI taxonomy): Eukaryota > Viridiplantae > Streptophyta > Magnoliopsida > Poales > Poaceae > Triticum > Triticum dicoccoides. The sequence goes on from NC_041388.1 coordinate 274,033,907, forward strand.
CCATCTTGTAGCAACCCGACCCGAATGGATCAAGTCTCTGTGCTTAAGTGTCATCCCTGGATCGGTATGCTGACACATACAGTACTCGAGGATTTATAACAGAGGTAAATCACATGTATAAAGTAACGTAAATACTATTTACCTCAATCCAAAATAGCGGAAGTAACAAGATTGTGGATTCCCATCAACACCAATGGCAAAGTTGAGTGTAGAAATCATAACCCTAACGTATCACTTACTCGTCGTAAGATATCCTGCAACATGAGACGTTGCAGCCACAAAGGGTCAGTACATTGAATGTACTGGCAAATTCACACCATAGAGAATGATGAACAATGTCTATCACTACATGCATATATGGCTGGTGGAAAAGCTCTATTGTTATATGTTTTTGCGAAAAGCCAATTTTTCCCTACTACAAAGGAATAAATTTTATTTAACTATCATGGTGGTCGTTGAACATTGAGAATGGTTGACAGCATTCTCAATCCCAATTAAGTAACATCATTAAACCCAACAATATTCATTTAAAGTAACACGATGAGATCAACAGGATAATCCAAGAACTAGATACTCAAGATGTCCATAACCGGGGACACAGCTAATCATGATTAGTTTATACACTCTGCAGAGGTTTGCGCACTTTTCCCCACAAGACTCGATCGCCTCTGTTTGGTTTCTCGCACTACATGGTGTTTGAGAAGACGGATGACCGAGACATAGTCTTTCAGAAGCGCTAGCACCTTACGATCGGGTAGACCATACCACCTACATCCCCTACATCTGCTAGTCTACCACTGTAAGAGTTCGCACGACTTAGTCAACTATGCTAGAGCCCATAATAGCTTGAGGCTGCACACGGAAGTTTCTAGTATGAATAGTCTCATGATCCCTTTGAGCCTGGATGGCGGTCCAAAAGAAAACAGGCAAGTCCTGGATTACCCAGGTGCCTAGACAGGCAAATCCTGGAATAACCAGGTGCCTCAATCCACCCAGATGTGTGTTTAAGTTGCCACCTTAAGTAAACCATTAAATTAACAATCTCACATCTGTCATGGATACTCTCAAAACCCAATCCATGTCTACCAGCATAGCATGGCACTATAAGCATAACGTAATAGTAACTCCCAAGGTTTGAATGCAGGGCAATAGGTTCCTACCTTATCAACTACTTCCCAACCCATAATTTAATTAGATCCTAATCATGCAATGTTGGAGGTTTGATCTAATGCAATAAAAACTGGGTATGAAAATGGTATGATCAAAGTGTGAACTTGCCTGCAATATTGATGAAGATGATTCGCACTCAAAAATCTTGATAGCTCTACTCGTCACACTCCGGTCAATCTATCGTAATCAAGCAATAGTAAGCACACATATGCAATCACTCAAAAGATCAGAAAAATCGAAAAAGTCGATTCGGAAAACATCAAACCAAGCAAATACCTCTTGCAACATAAAACAATTTTTAACAGTACCAAAATTATGTGAATTTGGCCTTATCAGAATGTTTAGGTCAAGAGCTTCGATTTGCAAAAAGAATCAACTCAAACGGAGCTACGAAACTCAAGTTATGATCAAACGAAGTTTGAATTCAAATCTGATCTAATTCAAATTTTAAACTTTTCAAAAACATGTTTGAGTTGGATTAATGGATAGAGGGGATCATAACGAAGATGTGGGCGTTGGTTTCGTTGGATTTGGACTAACGAGTAATATAGTCGTTTGAAAACAGGGGTCAATCTGTAAATAAAATATTCATAAACGAGTCCCTGGCCGAATATTAAAAGAAAAAAAACTTAAATAATGAACGTTCGTCTTATAAACCTAACCAGCGAACGTTCTCTAAATAATAACCTAAACAAAAACCGGTTTTAAAAGAAAACCGGAGAAAACCTATATAAAATAAACCGGACGGGGGCGGTTTATACCGGTTCGGGGCGGATCGGATCCGGCGGCGGCGGACCGGTCAACTCCGGCGAGACGAGGTGCCCGCGAGCGGCGGTCGGGCAAGCGGCGCGGTGTGCGCAGTGAGGCAGCGGAGGGGCGCGGCGCGGGCGGCTCCGGCATGCGGCGCGGCAGAGAGGCAGAGGACCGGCGGAGGCGGCGCGGCCTTAGCAGCAGCGGCGGCGGTTTGCGACAGGCGGCGGTGCGCGGGATGTGCGGAGAGGGGAGAGGAGGGAGGCCGGGGCGGCGGTATTTATAGGGGGAGGGCGAGGCAATGGCGTGGGCGAGGGGCAAGGAGGAGGCCGGGGCGACCACGGCGGTCATGGCGCGGCGGCGGACTCGGGAGGACTCCCGGTCGGGGACGGAGGCGATGAGGAGCTGGGCTAGGCCGCGGCCTGGCAGGAGCTGGGCCGGCCCAGTCGGGGAATTTTTTTAAACATATTTTTTTTCATAGAACTAAAATAATAAAAACAAAATAACTAAAAATATTATATAGGCATATAATATATCAAAATTTTCAGAAAAAGATTTTCTACGACATGAATTTTTTTATAACTTCAAATAAAATCCACACAAATTCAGATAAATCAAAGAGTGCTACTGGTCTATTAAAATCCAGCAAAAATCATTTTAAAAATACCAAAATGATTTCAATTTAATTTTGCTCCAATTTTCTAATGTAGGGAATCATGTTACCCTATTTTCCATGTATTTTGTTTTTGGAGAAAAATAATTTGAATAAAACTCAAATAACCCAAATTGAAAAATAAATTCAAAAGAACTTTGAATTTAATTCTTTGAAACTCCCAACTCATATTTCATATAATTTGAATAAGTCATTTTATCTTCTCTCATGAAAATCATTGAGCTGCATAAAGTTTCTGAATTGGAAATATTTCCAATTGAAATTCAATTATTTTCAAATACCCTTTCATTTAATTTAAATGGAAGAAGTCATATCATCTTCGCTCAAGGGTTTTGTATTTGAAAAGAATTTAAATTCATGGAGATCAGAAAGCAAATATGAAAGTTTGGGAAAGTCCTTTTATTCCCTCTCATTTAACTTTCAAAAGTTTCGAATTCACTCACTTTCAGACAATCAATCAAACAATCAATCAAATCTATCTATTTATTATAACGTTCCAAAATTTAGAATTTTGGGATGTTAGAGATTCATAATCATGTGATTCCAAAAGTCCATCAGCATGGAGTTTCTTCATGCGCTTTACACCAATATGACCTAAACAGCAGTGCCACAAATAAGTTGCACTATCATTATTAACTTTGCATCTTTTGGTTTCAATATTATGAATATGTGTATCACTACGATCGAGATCCAACGAACCATTTTCATTGGGTGTGTAACCATATATGTAAACAGAACAACAATTTATTCTCTTACTTAAATGAATAACCGTATTGCAATAAACATGATCAAATCATATTCATGCTCAATGAAAACACTAAATAACACTTATTTAGGTTCAACACTAATCCCGAAAGTATAGGGAGTGTGCGATGATGATCATATCAATCTTGGAACCATTTTCAATACACATTGTCACTTCACCCTTAACTAGTCTCTATTCATTCTGCAACTCCTGTTTCGAGTTACTATTCTTAGAAACTGAACCATTATCAAATACCGAGGGGTTGCTATAAACACTAGTAAAGTACACATCAATAACATGTATATCAAATATACCTATGTTCACTTTGCCATCCTTCTTTATCCGCCAATTACTTGGGGTAGTTCCGCTTCTAGTGACCAGTCCCTTTGCAGTGGAAGCACTTAGTCTCAGGCTTAGGTCCAGACTTGGGCTTCTTCACTTGAGCAGCAACTTGCTTGCCGTTCTTCTTGAAGTTCCCTTTCTTTCCCTTTGCCCTTTTCTTGAAACTAGTGGTCTTGTTAACCATCAACACTTGATGTTTTTCTTGATTTCTACCTTCGTCGATTTCAGCATCACGAAGAGCTTGGGAATTACTTTCGTCATCCCTTGCATATTATAGTTCATCACAAAGTTCTACTAACTTCGTGATGGTGACTAGAGAATTCTATCAATCACTATTTTATCTGGAAGATTAACTCCCACTTGATTCACGCGATTGTAGTACCCAGACAATCTGAGCACATGATCACCGCTTGAGCTATTCTCCTCCATCTTTTAGCTATAGAACTTGTTGGAGACTTCATATCTCTCAACTCGGGTATTTTACTTGAAATATTAACTTCAACTCCTGGAACATCTCATATGGTCCATGACGTTCAAAACATCTTTGAAGTCTCGATTCTAAGCTGTTAAGCATGGTGCACTAAACTATCAAGTAGTCATCATATTGAGCTAGCCAAACGTTCATAACGTTTGTATCTGCTCCTGCAATAGGTCTGTCACATAGCGGTGCATCAAGGACATAATTCTTCTGTGCAGCAATAAGGATAAACCTCAGATCATGGATCCAATCCGCATCTTTGCTACTAAAATCTTTCAACTTAGTTTTCTCTAGGAACATATCAAAAATATAATAGGGGAGCTAAACGCGAGCTATAGATCTACAACATAGATATGCTAATACTACCAGGACTAAGTTCATGATAAATTTAAGTTCAATTAATCATATTACTTAAGAACTCCCACTTAGATAGACATCCCTCTAATCCTCTAAGTGATCACGTGATCCAAATCAACTAAACCATGTCCGATCATCACGTGAGATGGAGTAGTTTCAATGGTGAACATCACTATGTTGATCATATCTACTATATGATTCACGCTCGACCTTTCGGTCTCCGTGTTCCGAGGCCATATCTGTTATATGCTAGGCTCATCAAGTTTAACCTGAGTATTCCGTGTGTGCAACTGTTTTGCACCTATTGTATTTCAACGTAGAGCCTATCACACTCGATCATCAGGTGGTGTCTCAGCATGAAGAACTTTCGCAAGTGCATACTCAGGGAGAACACTTGTACCTTGATAATTAAGTGAGAGATTATCTTATAAAGCTACCGCCGAACTAAGCAAAATAAGATGTATAAAAGATAAACATCACATGCAATCATAATATGTCACATGATATGGCCATCATCATCTTGTGCCTTTGATCTCCATCTCCAAAGCATCGCCATGATCTCCATTGTCACCGGCATGACACCATGATCTCCATCATCTTGATCTATATCAATGTGTCGTCACATGGTTGTCTCACCAACAATTGTTCTTGCAACTATTGCTATCGCGTAGCGATAAAGTAAAGCAATTATTCGGCGCTTGCATCTTATGCAATAGAGAGATAACCATAAGGCTTTTGCTAGTTGCCGATAACTTCAACAAAACATGATCATCTCATACAACAACCTATATCTCATCACGTCTTGACCATATCACATCACAACATGCCCTGCAAAAACAAGTTAGACGTCCTCTACTTTGTTGTTGCAAGTTTTACGTGGCTGCTACGAGCTGAGCAAGAACCGTTCTTACCTACGCATCAAAACCACAACGATAGTTTGTCAAGTTGGTGATGTTTTAACCTTCGCAAGGACCGGGCGTAGCCACACTCGGTTCAACTAAAGTTGGAGAAACTGACACCCACCAGCCACCTATGTGCAAAGCACGTCGGTAGAACCAGTCTCGCGTAAGCGTACACGTAATGTCGGTCTGGGCCGCTTCATCCAACAATACCGCTGAACCAAAGTGTGACATGCTGGTAAGCAGTATGACTTATATCACTCACAACTCACTTGTGTTCTACTCGTGCATAACATCAACGCATAAAACCTAGGCTCGGATGCCACTGTTGTGGAACGTAGTAATTTCAAAATTTTCCTACGCACACGCAAGATCATGGTGATGCATAGCAACGAGAGGGGAGAGTGTTGTCTATGTACCCTCGTAGACCGGAAGCGGAAGCGTTATCACAACGCGGTTGATGTAGTCGTACGTCTTCACGACTCGACCGATCAGGCACCGAAACTACGGCACCTTTGAGTTCTAGCACACGTTCAGCTCGATGACGATCCCCGGACTCTGATCCACTAGAATGTCGGGGAAGAGTTCCGTCAGCACGACGGCATGGTGACGATCTTGATGTTCTACCGTTGCAGGGCTTCGCCTAAACACCACTACAATATTATCGAGGATTATGGTGGAGGAGGGCACCGCACACGACTAATAGATCTCAAGAATCAATTGTTGTGTCTAGAGGTGCCCCCTGCCCCCGTATATAAAGGAGCAAGGGTGAGGGGCGGCCGGCCAGGAAGAGGCGCACCAGGGAGGAGTCCTACTCCTACCAGGAGTAGGACTCCCTCCTTTCCTTGTCCAACTAGGAGAGGGGGAAGGAAGGGAGAGAGGGGAGAAAGGAAAGGGGGGAGCCGCCCCACCCTCCTTATCCAATTCGGACTAGAGGGGGAGGGGGCGCGCAGCCTGCCCTGGCCGCCCCTCTCTGCTCCACTTTGGGCCCATGAGGTCCATTAACCCCCGGGGGGTTCCGGTAACCCCCGGTACTCCATTTTATATCCGATAACTCCCGGAACCATTCCTGTGTCCGAATATAATCGTCCAATATATCAATCTTTATGTCTCGACTATTTCAAGACTCCTCGTTATCTCCATGATCACATCCGGGACTCCGAACAACCTTCGGTACATCAAAATATATAAACTCATAATGAAACTGTCATCGTAACGTTAAGCGTGCGGACCCTACGGGTTCGAGAACAATGTAGACATGACCGAGACACGTCTCCGGTCAATAACCAATAGCGGAACCTGGATGCTCATATTGGCTCCTACATATTCTACGAAGATCTTTTATCGGTCAGACCGCATAACAAAATACGTTGTTCCCTTTGTCATCCGTATGTTACTTGCCCGAGATTTGATCGTCGGTATCTCAATACCTAGTTCAATCTCGTTACCGGCAAGTCTCTTTACTCGTTCCATAATACATCATTCCGCAACTAACTTATTAGTTGCAATGCTTGCAAGGCTTATGTGATGTGCATTACCGAGAGGGCCCAGAGATACCTCTCAGACAATCAGAGTGACAAATCCTAATCTCGAAATACGCCAACCCAACAAGTACCTTCGGAGACACCTGTAGAGCACCTTTATAATCACTCTGTTATGTTGTGACGTTTGGTAGCACACAAAGTGTTCCTCCGGTAAACGGAAGTTGCATAATCTCATAGTCATAGGAACATGTATAAGTCATGAAGAAAGCAATAGCAACAAACTAAACGATCAAGTGCTAAGCTAACGAAATGGGTCAAGTCAATCACATCATTCTCCTAATGATGTGATCCCGTTAATAAAATGACAATTCATGTCTATGGTTAGGAAACATAACCATCTTTGATCAACGAGCTAGTCAAGTAGAGGCATACTAGTGAAACTTTGTTTGTCTATGTATTCACACATGTATTATGTTTCCGGTTAATACAATTCTAGCATGAATAATAAACATTTATCATGATATAAGGAAATAAATAATAACTTTATTATTGCCTCTAGGGCATATTTCCTTCAGTCCCGCCGGCGCTAGTTTAGGCAGGTGGAGCAGGAAGATCAGAGATTGAAGAAGCGCATCGGCCGTTGGATGGAAATCCAACAGTCACTGCTGCTAGAATCGTGTGTTGACTGACAAAGCCTTGCATAAACAAGCCAGCCTCGAAATCTATGGAGTGTACAACCCATTTGCTATTATTTTTATAATTTTTACTCATTTTCTAATTCATATGGAATTTATTGCAACCCGTTTTCCATTTTTAGAATTGCTGCCCATTTTCTGGTCAGTACCAGGGTTAAAAAATTAACTAAATATGTGGGAAATTTTGAAAATTCGTAATTTTTTGCTGGGAAAAAATATTCTTAATCCAAAAATTAGTAGTCATGCTAAAACAATTTTAAAATAAATTAGTACTATGTCATGTTAAATCCAATGAAATACTCCCTCCGTCCCAAAATTCTTGTCTTAGATTTGTCTAAATACGGATGTATCAAGTCATGTTTTGGTATTATATACATCCATATCTAGACTAATCTAAGCCAAGAATTCTGGGACGGAGGGAGTATAATATATCAGTGAAGAACAAAAACAAAAAAGAAACTAATATCCCATTTGCTATAATTTTTTTTGGAATTTTCAACCCCTTTTGATATTACTTTTAACAAACACTGACCATACTCTTTGGCCAGGCCAGAATGCATCCCTCCTCGTCTTGAAAGATTTGCATCCCATTAAGTCGCAGAAAACAAATAGGCCTAGCTTGGGTATTCTTCAAAAAGAAATATTGGGCTACCTATTTTCCCAAAGAAAAAATTGCTGGGCTGGTCATGTTGTTAGACGGGCCACAGAGACCGCACAACCGAGTTTATAGCCCGATTCACTATGTTGACAGGGAATGTTTCAAAAAAAACTATGTTGAAAGGGCCGGACGGCGACGCCGCGGCGAGCGCACCAAGGCAGAGGATAAAGTGTTGTCGCCAATGTGCTGGGCTGGGTTGGACATTCTTATTGAAAAATAAAAATGGATCAGATCTATTTATGATGTTGACTACGATTTGCATGGGTCCGCTGGTTGCAGGAAGAAAATGCTGGGAGAAAGAAGACTGGTCGCTATCTTTGTCGAAGAATAATATCGACTGAATATAACGACACTATCATAGGAAATAATATCCTCCTGTTAAATCGTGAATTTAAAGAACGGGTGCATGAGCATTTAGCTTTATTTATTTACTTACTTATTTATGTTTAGGGGACCATGAGCATGTACCTGGGCCGGATTCATGTGAGAGCCTCCCTTCCAGTTAATTATGGGCTTCTCTATTGGGCCTTCATCAGTGGGTTGCATGTTATCAACAAGTGGAAAATGTGTTCCATACGAAAATAGTATGCGCTACGTACGGTACGGGGCACAAAAGGATCGAACCATACAACGACTTCCAAAACATTGTGTTTGTCGTTCTAACAACACATTTATTCAACCAACAGACGAAATATACTATTGATTGTACATCGAAAATAGCAGCATCAGCAACCAGGGCTGGGGGTGCACCAGAAGCAGTAAGCAGGCCAGAAGAGTGAAGATGCAACTCTCTCTTCCAAACCAAACATCAGCCATCATTACAAAAGGGCTACCAAAAAAGAATAAGTGTATGCATCAAACTAAATAAAGATCCTACTACACCAAGTGTCCGCATCTAACTAACTGGCTTAGTTAGACGTTACTATTTATTAAGCTATGGAGATTGGCTGACGGCTTGGACCAGATGGGTGCCTGACGGGGGAAACTCCAGCCAGCAGGTCAAAGTCTGATACTTGCGACCCTCTCTCCTACTTTGGGCTGCAGAGCGTGGCGGCACATATCAGGGTATGGTACATGAAGAGACGCATGGTACGCTGTGTACACACAGTTTTGCCTGATGAACGAAACCGCGCTGCCATCATGATCTTTGTCGTCGGTTATCTCCTGGTTAATGGGATAATTCAGTATGACAAACAAAGAGCGTGTACCAAGGTTACTTACCAACCTCCAGTCAAAAATTCCTGAAGGCCCAGAGAAGCTGGGATCCTGCTCAAAGACCTTGCAGTGACTGTGATTGTATTCCGCAAAACAACACGTCCAGTACGTGCGAACGATCATCAATCATTCACCGTTGTCTGATCGAGCCAGGAACCACCTGTAACTGCCATGCCACTTTTCTTTGGAAGGTTCTAGGATTAGGAAGGGTAGGGACACCAGACGGCCTACAACATCATATCAAGTTGGAGTCAAATAACCCACAAAAAAAGTTGGAGTCAAATAAAAAAGGGCTCTTGATGTAGTGAATCTTAAGAACATCATGTTATGAGCATGAATATTTTTTCAGTAAATGTTGACAGTAATATAAGCAAGCCATCATGATATCATAGGAAAGTAACATAAAAAAGTTGGAGCCAAATAAAAAAGGGCTCTTGATGTAGTCAATCTTAAGAACAGCATGTTATGAGCATGAATATTTTTCAGTAAATGTTGACAGTAATATAAGCAAGCCATCATGATATCAAAGGAAAGTAACATACTGTTGTAATAGTTGTTTATAGCAATGACTGGAGTAGGCCAGCAATACGTCCAGCCATAGAAGGAGTCGACGGTGTAAATGAAGCCCTTGTGTTCAATGGCATCAGAGAACCATGGAGGATGTATGATCCTACGATAGACGTGCATATTTATCCACTTACCGCAGTGACCTGTCAGATAGGCGAGACCGCGGTTGAAGAACGCAATTACCCTGAAGTCTTTATAATTTGCAGATCTTGTGGGCACTTGGCATATTACAACCTTGAGCTGGCTTAAAAAGCTCTGGCATGAGGGCTTTGAGTAAATGGTACAACACTGAGGAGCACGCGGCGAGTGTCATGGTACTGAGATTGTCCACATGCGAAACAATGAGCTTGATTACCTATGTAGGGAGCGAATTACAGCCACTCTTTCGGCGGACGCTGCTCGGTTCTGCCATTGTTAGTGCTTGGGTTTCGGATGAGGGGGGAGGTGCCTTAGCGGGGATGGAAGATTGGACGAGGGGGGGAGGCGCCTTAGCGGGGATGGAAGAGCGGACAAAGATGGAGAAGCGAATATGTGCTGCGGGAAATGGACAGGTGATGATGACTACAGCATGCCGCTTGACTTATGAGACACATACCAGCAGCGTAGGTTCATATCGAAGTCAGAAAACTTTCTTGAGTGATCATAGTACTGGTACTCCCTACAGTACCTGCTACTATGCCCTAACTTGCTTGAGTAGAGTAGTAGTGGAGTAGGACTCTGCTCTACTACTAGCACCGGAGGAGTAGTATGTTCTAATTTAAAATAGTTACAAACTTCAATGCCCTAGCATGGAACGACTACGAACCGCCATCGGTGCTAACTCCAATCCTGCAAGTCATGGATTTGTTTCTTTTTAACTTTCTGTAGGAATCTGTAGCCAGCCTGCAAGTCATGTACACTGTACTGACAGTGGAACCCACAGAGTACTTAGAATACAAGATTAAGGATGCAATTAACTTTTTATAGAGGGAGAATCATACACGCAATTAACTCAAATGGATTGGACGTGACTCTATAAGAAAGTGCCATGTCATCTGTAGCCAACATGTATAACAATGGATACTCAAAAACTAATTCTTGAAGATCATTTCATGCAAAGCACAATAAGAATTATTTCTTCACAAGTTTTGGATGTAGGTTGAACAGTTGAACATTTTTTTTTGCAAAAGATACTTTTTATCTATTTCACCCGGATGTTTGTGAGCTCTAGTGATGAAACAATATCCGAACAAACCTATCGATACCCGTTACACATGAGATGACCCCCACATCATTTGTCAAAATAAACAACTCCCCGATCAATGCATTTCACTCTTCCGTGCAACGCACGGACACCTTACTATAGATTAGTACGACCAAAAATTGAACTAACATTATATATAGTACGATAAATGATGATGCATGTCACCTAAAATTAAGGAGTATCATTGGAAACTATGTTCAAATACGAATCCAATGATATTGTTTTTGTTGACATGCACTAACATTTTGTCAGTTAAATCTTCAGTGAAATTCAATGGGGGATAAACCACGACCGATGTAGTCGTACTAGTGTAGAGGGCGGCACTGCACGGGAGTCTCACCCAGCTCGTGGCGCGGCAGTAAAGCCGTCATATCACAAAACCCAACCACTCCCAATAATAAGTGCCCAGGTAAAATAAACGGACAAGCAACCATCACATCTCTCCGTCTTTTTTGCATTTCATCTCTCTGCATTTATTTTCTCCGGTTCATCTCGCACACTCGATCCCTAGCTACTACTCCTAGTATCCCTAGCTACTACTCCTAGGGCCAGTTCTTTTGGCGGCTTCGCCAGCTTTTCCCATAAGACTAGTCACAGTGGAGACTAACATTAAGGCGCCTCACTCATTTATTTGGGCTTCTAAGCTACTAGTGCTAGTAGTACCTCCGTCCTGGTTTATTCCTCATCATTGTAATTTGTGCTAAATTTTGACCAAAGATTTAACTCATAAAATGTTAGTGCATGTCATTTATTTGGGCTTCTAAACTACTACTAGTAGTACCTCCGTCCAGGTTTATTCCTCACCATTGTAATTTGTGCTAAATTTTGACCAAAGATTTGACTGATAAAATGTTAGTGCATGTGACATGCACTAATATTTCATTAGTTAAATTTATAATCAAAATTTGACACAGGTTACAATGGGGACCAATAAACCAGGACGAAGGTAGTAGTTATGGGATTACTAATCTAGAAGCCTAAAAGAACTGGCCCCTGGTACTCCTACTAGTAGTAGTACTCAAGTTGGAATTCCAATTGCATGGCACAACTTGTTAGGCAAAAAATTCAATACAGGGTGTAGGAAGCGGTTTGGGAATTTGCATGCCTTTCCGACCAGTGAGATACTCCGTACAAAGTATGACAGAGAAATAACCACAGAGAAGGAAGCTAAAAGTAAACAATCAAACGAGCATTTTTGCATTTGTTTTGCATTGAATCATTTCACAAGCTTGACTAGTGCTGTTTTTCTACTTTTACAAAAACCGAATCGTAATGTTAAAACGTGCATTTGCACATACATAAGTAATAGTAGTACTCCCTCCGTCTAGGTGTATAAGTCTTCCCTACTTCTTGGTCATGGTGCACAACCAAAGATGACTTAGTGACCTGGACGGAGGGAGTAGCATAGTCTGCAAGCATATATAGAGAGAGACGTGTAGTGTAATAGTATATAGTAAAGTTTGTGCTATATGCACGTACTTGCAAAATGCGTACGAATACACAAGGTTTCCAAACTTTCCCTTTTACATACTTAATTAAGGACGCTAATAATTCCTGAACGTTCGGGATTTATCATTTGCGTCCCAAAACTAATGAGACCGCCTTACGAAACAAAAATTATACTCCTACTAAAAGCCACAACGCTCACAGGAGCGCTTGAGGCGCGCCACGAGTGCCCTGTTGTGTGGTCGTTTCCCAGTGCGCCGACACAACGCCTCTTCCTCAGCCTCGCAACTCGTGAGGTGCTGATTGGCGGCTTGCCGGCGGGCGAGCGCGATCTCACCAGTGTGGTGATCCGGCGCCAATAGGTACTCCTCCTCGCTAGAAGCATGCACCCGAGCCACGTACCGCCAAGCGTAGATGAGGTGCTTGGGCCCGACTGCACTCAGGGCGTCGGCACGGGCGTCCTCTGCCACCCTCACGGCCCTCGCACGAGCCTTCTGCCAAAGAGCCATGCTACCTCTTTTAGCACTGCGTTGGTTTTCCCCGAAGAGGAAGGGATGATGCAGCAAAGTAGCGTAAGTATTGCCCTCAGTTTTTGAGAACCAAGGTATAAATCCAGTAGGAGGCTACACGCTAGTCCCTCGTACCTGCACAAAACAAATAAATCCTCGCAACCAACGCAAATAGGGGTTGCCAATCCCTATAGGGCCACTTACGAGAGTGAGATCTGATAGATATGATAAGATAATATTTTTGGTATTTTTATGATAAAGATGCAAAGTAAAATAAAGGCAAAGTAAATATCAAAGTAAATAACTAAGTAGTAGGAGATCAATATGATAAAGATAGACCCGGGGACCATAGGTTTCACTAGTGGCTTCTCTCGAGAGCATAAGTATTCTACGGTGGGTGAACAAATTACTGTTGAGCAATTGACATAATTGAGCATAGTTATGAGAATATCTAGGTATGATCATGTATATAGGCATCACGTCCGAGACAAGTAGACCAACTCCTACTTGCATCTACTACTATTACTCCACTCACCGACCACTATCCAACATGCATCTAGAGTATTAAGTTAAAAACAGAGTAACGCCTTAAGCAAGATGACATGATGTAGAGGGATAGACTCATGCAATATGAAGAAAACCTCATCTTGTTATCCTCGATGACAACAATACAATACGTGCCTTACTTCCCTAACTGTCACCGGGAAAGGACACCGCAAGATTGAAACCAAAGCTAAGCACTTCTCCCATTGCAAGAAAGATCAATCTAGTAGGCCAAACCAAACTAATAATTCAAAGAGACTTGCAAATATAACCAATCATACATAAAAGAATTCAGAGAAGATTCAAATATTATTCATAGATAGACTTGATCATAAACCCACAATTCATCGATCTCAACAAACACACCGCAAAAAGAAGATTACATCGAATAGATCTCCACAAGAGAGGGGGAGAACTTTGTATTGAGATCCAAAAAGAGAGAAGAAGCCATCTAGCTACTAACTATGGACCCGTAGGTCTGAAGTAAACTACTCACACTTCATCGGAGTGGCTATGGTGTTGATGTAGAAGCCCTCCGTGATCGATGCCCCCTCTGGCGGAGCTCCAGAACAGGCCCCAAGATGGGATCTCGTGGACACAAAAAGTTACGGCGATGGAATTAGGGGTTTTGGCTCCTGTTCTGATCGTTTGGGGGTACATGGATATATATAGGAGGAAGAAGTACATCGGTGGAGCAACAAGGGGCCCATGAGGGTGGAGGGCGCGCCTGGGGGGGGAGGCGCGCCCCCCACCTCGTGGCCTCCTGTTAGTTGGCTTGACATAGGGTCCAAGTCTCCTGAGTTGTATTCGGTGAGAAAATCACGTTCCCGAAGGTTTCATTCCGTTTGGACTCCGTTTGATATTCCTTTCTTCGAAACCCTAAAACAGGCAAAAAACATCAATTCTGGGCTGGGCCTCCGGTTAATAGGTTAGTCCCAAAAATAATATAAAAGTGGATAATAAAGCCCAATAATGTCCAAAACAGTAGATAATATAGCATGGAGCAATAAAAAATTATAGATATGTTGGAGACGTATCAAGCATCCCCAAGCTTAATTCTTGCTTGTCCTCGAGTAGGTAAATGATAAAAACAGAATTTTTGATGCGGAGTGCTACTTGGCATAATTTTAATGTAATTCTTCTTAATTGTGGTATGAATATTCAGATCCGAAAGATTCAAGACAAAAGTTTATATTGACATAGAAAATAATAATACTTCAAGCATACTAACAAAGCAATTATGTCTTCTCAAAATAACATGGCTAAAGAAAGTTATCCCTACAAAATCATATAGTCTGGCTATGCTCTATCTTCACCACACAAAATATTTAGATCATGCAAAACCTCGATGAAAAGCCAAACAATTGTTTCATACTTTTGACATTCTCAAAACTTTTTCAATCTTCAGGCAATACATGAGTGTGAGCCATGGATATAACACTATAGGTGGAATAGAGTGGTGGTTGCGGAGAAGATAAAAAGGGAGAAGATAGTTTCACATCAACTAGGCGTATCAACTGAAGGAAATATGCCCTAGAGGCAATGATAAAGTTATTGTTTATTTCCTTATATCATGATAAATGTTTATTATTCATGCTAGAATTGTATTAACCGGAAACATAATACATGTGTGAATACATAGACAAACAAAGTGTCACTAGTATGCCTCTACTTGACTAGCTTGTTGATCAAAGATGGTTATGTTTCCTAACCATAGACATGAGTTGTCATTTAATTAATGGGATCACATCATTAGGAGAATGATGTGATTGACTTGAGCCATTCCGTTAGCATAGCACTTGATCGTTTAGTTTGTTGCTATTGCTTTCTTCATAACTTATACATGTTCCTACGAATATGAGATTATGCAACTCCCATTTACCGGAGGAACACTTTGTGTGCTACCAAACGTCACAACGTAACTAGGTGATTATAAAGGTGCTCTACAGGTGTCTCCGAAGGTACTTGTTGGGTTGGCGTATTTTGAGATTAGGATTTGTCACTCCGACTGTCGGAGAGGTATCTCTGGGCCCTCTCGGTAATGCACATCACTTAAGCCTTGCAAGCATTGCAACTAATGAGTTTGTTGCGGGATGATGTATTACTGAACGAGTAAAAGAGACTTGCTATAACGAGATTGAACTAGGTATTGAGATACCGACGATCAAATCTCGGGCAAGTAACATACCGATGACAAAGGGAACAACGTATGTTGTTATGCGGTTTGACCAACAAAGATCTTCATAGAATATGTGGGAGCCAATATGAGCATCCAGGTTCTGCTATTGGTTATTGACCAGAGATGTGTCTCGGTCATGTCTACATTGTTCTCGAACCCGTAGGGTCCGCATGCTTAAAGTTTCGATGACAGTTATATTATGAGTTTATGAGTTTTGATGTAGCGAAGGAGCTCGGAGTCCCGGATGAGATCGGGGACATGACGAGGAGTCTCGAAATGGTCGAGACATAAAGATCGATATATTGGACGACTATATTCGGACATCGGAAAGGTTCCGAGTGATTCGGGTATTTATTGCAGTACCGGAGAGTTATGGGAATTCTCCGGGGAATATATGGGCCTTATTGGGCCATACAGGAATATAGGAGAGAGGCCAAAAGGAAGGAGGCACGCGGCCCCCCTCTGGTCCGAATTGGACAAGGGGTGCAGCCCCCTTTTCCTTCTTCCTCTCCTCCTCTTTCCTTCTCTCCTACTCCAACAAGGAAAGGAGGAGTCCTACTCCCGGTGGGAGTAGGACTCCCCCCTTGGTGCGCCCTCCTCCTAGGCCAGCCGCCTCCCCCCTTGCTCCTTTATATACGGGGGGAGGGGGCACCCCATGGACACAACAATTGATCATTGATCTCTTAGCCGTGTGCGGTGCCCCCCTCCACCATAATCCTCGATAATATTGTAGCGGTGCTTAGGCGAAGCCCTGCGACGGTAGAACATCAAGATCGTCACCACGCTGTCGTGCTGACGGAACTCTTCCCTGACATTCTGCTGGATCGGAGTCTGGGGATCGTCATCAAGCTGAACGTGTGCTAGAACTCGGAGGTGCCGTAGTTTCGGTGCTTGATCGGTCGGGCCGTGAAGACGTATGACTACATCAACCGCGTTGTCATAACGCTTTCGCTTTCAGTCTACGAGGGTACATGGACACACTCTCCCCTCTCGTTGCTATACATCACCATGATCTTGCATGTGCGTAGGAATTTTTTTGAAATTACTACGTTCCCCAACAGTGGCATCCGAGCCTAGGTTTTATGCGTTGATGTTATATGCACAAGTAGAACACAAGTGAGTTGTGGGCGATATAAGTCATACTGCTTACCAGCATGTCACACTTTGGTTCGGCGGTATTGTTGGATGAAGCGGCCCGGACCAGCATTACGCGTACGCTTACACGAGACTGGTTCTACCGACGTGCTTTGCACATAGGTGGCTGGCGGGTGTCAGTTTCTCCAACTTTAGTTGAACCGAGTGTGGCTACGCCCAGTCCTTGCGAAGGTTAAAACAGCACCAACTTGACAAACTATCGTTGTGGTTTTGATGCGTAGGTAAGAACGGTTCTTGCTTAGCCCGTAGCAGCCACGTAAAACTTGCAACAACAAAGTAGAGGACGTCTAACTTGTTTTTGCAGGGCATGTTGTGATGTGATATGGTCAAGACGTGATGGGATATAAGTTGTTGTATGAGATGATCATGTTTTGCTGAAGTTATCGGCCACTGGCAAAAGCCTTATGGTTATCTTTCTATTGCATTAGATGCAAGCGCCAAACAATTGCTTTACTTTATCGCTATGTGATAGCAATAGTTGCAAGAGCAATTGTTGGCGAGACAACCATGTGACGATACATTGATATAGATCAAGATGATGGAGATCATGGTGTCATGCCGGTGACGATGGAGATCATGACGATGCTTTGGAGATGGAGATCAAAGGCACAAGATGATGATGGCCATATCATGTCACATATTTTGATTGCATGTGATGTTTATCTCTTATACATCTTATTTTGCTTAGTTCGACGGTAGCTTTATAAGATGATCCCTCACTAAATTATCAAAGTATAAGTGTTCTCCCTGAGTATGCACTATTGCGAAAGTTCTTCGTGCTGAGACACCACGTGATGATCGGGTGTGATAGGCTCTATGTTCAAATACAACGGGTGCAAAACAGTTGCACACGCGGAATACTCAGGTTAAACTTGGCGAGCCTAGCATATAACAGATATGGCCTCGGAACACGGAGACAGAAAGGTCGAGCGTGAATCATATAGTAGATATGATCAACATAGTGATGTTCACCATTGAAACTAATCCATCTCACGTGATGATCGGACATGGTTTAGTTGATATGGATCACGTGATCACTTAGAGGATTAGAGGGATGTCTATCTAAGTGGGAGTCCTTAAGTAATATGATTAATTGAACTTAAATTTATCATGAACTTAGTCCTGGTAGTATTAGCATATCTATGTTGTAGATCAATAGCTCGCGTTTAGCTCCCCTATTTTATTTTTGATATGTTCCTAGAGAAAATTAAGTTGAAAGATGTTAGTAGCAATGATGCGGATTGGATCCGTGATCTGAGGATTATCCTCATTGCTGCACAGAAGAATTATGTCCTTGATGCACCGCTAGGTGACAGACCTATTGCGGGAGCAGATGCAGACGTTATGAACGTTTGGCCAGCTCAATATGATGACTACTTGATAGTTTAGTGCACCATGCTTAACGGCTTAGAATCGGGACTTCAAAGACGTTTTGAATGTCATGGACCATATGAGATGTTCTAGGAGTTGAAGTTAAATATTTCAAGCAAATACCCGAGTTGAGAGATATGAAGTCTCCAACAAGTTCTATAGCTAAAAGATGGAGGAGAATAGCTCAAGCAGTGAGCATGTGCTCAGATTGTCTGGGTACTACAATCACTTGAATCAAGTGGGAGTTAATCTTCCAGATAAGATAGTGATTGACAGAATTCTCTAGTCACCATCACCAAGTTAGTAGAACTTCGTGATGAACTATGATATGCAAGGGATAACGGAAACAATTCCCAAGGTCTTCGTAATGCTGAAATCAACGAAGGTAGAAATCAAGAAAAATATCAAGTGTTGATGGTAGACAAGACCACTAGTTTCAAGAAAAGGGCAAAGGGAAGAAGGGGAACTTCAAGAAGAATGGGAAGCAAGTTGTTGCTCAAGTGAAGAAGCCCAAGTCTGGTCCTAAGCCTAAGACTAAGTGCTTCTACTACAAAGGGACTGGTCACTGGAAGCGGATCTGCCCCAAGTATTTGGCGGATAAGAAGGATGGCAAAGTGAACAAAGGTATATTTGATATACAAATTATTGATGTGTATTTTACTAGTGTTCGTAGAAACCCCTCGGTATTTGATACTGGTTGAGTTGCTAAGAGTAGTAACTTGAAATGGGAGTTGCAGAATGAACATAGACTAGTTAAGGGTGAAGTGACGATGTGTGTTGGAAGTGGTTCCAAGAATGATATGATCATCATCACACACTCCCTATATTTTTGGGATTAGTGTTGAACCTAGATAAGTGTTATTTGGTGTTTGCGTTGAGCATGAATATGATTTGATCATGTTTATTGCAGTACGGTTATTCATTTATGTAAGAGGATAAATTGTTGTTCTGTTTACATGAATAAAACCTTATATGGTTACACACCCAATGAAAATGGTTTGTTGGATCTCGATCGTAGTGATACACATATTCATAATATTGAAAACAAAAGATGCAAAGTTAATAATGATAGTGCAACTTATTTGTGGCACTGCCGTTTAGGTCATATTGGTATAAAGCGCATGAAGAAACTCCATGTTGCTGGACTTTTGGAATCACTTGATTATGAATCGGTTGATGCTTGCGAACCATGCCTCATGGGCAAGATGACTAAGACTCCGTTCTATGGAACAATGGAGCGAGCAATAGATTTGTTGGAAATCATACATACTGATGTATGTGGTCCGATGAATATTGAGGCTCGCGGCAGGTATCATTATTTTCTGATCTTCACAGATGATTTGAGCAGATATGAGTATATCTACTTGATGAAACACAAGTCTGAAATATTTGAAAAGTTCAAAGAATTTCAGAGTGAAGTGGAGAATCATCGTAACAAAAATAAAAATTTCTACGATATGATCGCAGAAGTAAAATATTTGAGTTACGAGTTTGGCCTTCAGTTAAAACAATGTGAAATAGTTTCACTACTCACGCCACCTGGAACACCACAGTGTAATGGTGTGTCCGAACGTCGTAACCGTGCTTTATTAGATATGGTGCGATCTATGATGTCTCTTACCGATTACCACTATCGTTTTGGGGTTATGCATTAGAGACAGCTACATTCACATTAAATAGGGCACCATTTAAATCCGTTGAGACGACGTCGTATGAACTGTGGTTTGGCAAGAAACCTAAGCTGTCGTTTCTTAAAGTTTGGGACTGCGATGCTTATGTGAAAAAGTTTCAACTTGATAAGCTCGAACCCAAATCGGAGAAGTAAATCCTCATAGGATACCCAAATGAAAATGTTGGGTACACCTTCTATCACAGATCCGAAGGCAAGATATTCATTGCTGAGAATGGATCCTTTCCAGAGAAGGAGTTTCTCTTGAAAGAAGTGAGTGGGAGGAAAGTAGAACTTGATGAGGTAACTGTACCTGCTCCGTTATTGGAAAGTAGTTCATCACAGAAATCTGTTCCTATAACTACTACACCAATTAGTGAGGAAGCTAATGATGATGATCATGTAACTTCAGATCAAGTTACTATCGAACCTCGTAGGTAAACCAGATGAGATCTGCACCAGAGTGGTACGGTAATCCTGTTATGGAAGTCATGTTACTAGACCATGACGAACTAGCGAACTATGAGGAAGCGATGATGAGCCCAGATTCCCTGAAATGGTTTGAGGCCATGAAATCTGAGATGAGATCCATGTATGAGAACAAAGTATGGACTTTGATTGACTTGCCCAATGATCGGTGAGTCATTGAGATTAAATGGATCTTCAAGAGGAAGACGGACGCTGATAGTAGTGTTACTATCTACAAAGCTAGAATTGTCGCAAAAGGTTTTCGACAAGTTCAAGGTGTTGCTACGATGAGAGTTTCTCACTCGTATCTATGCTTAAGTCTGTCCGAATCATGTTAGCAATTGCCGCATTTGATGAAATCTGGCAAATGGATAAACAAAACTGCATTCCTTAATGGATTTATTAAAGAAGAGTTGTATATGATGCAACCAGAAGGTTTTGTCAATCCTAAAGGTACTAACAAAATATGCAAGCTCTAGCGATCCATCTATGGACTGGTGCAAGCATCTCGGAGTTGGAATATACGCTTTGATAAGTTAATCAAAGCATATAGTTTTATACAGACTTGCCGTGAAGCCTGTATTTACAAGAAAGTGAGTGGGAGCACTACATCATTTCTGATAAGTATATGTGTATGACATATTGTTGATCGTAAATAATGTAGAATTATTCTGCAAAGCATAAAGGAGTGTTTGAAAGGAGTTTTTCAAAGAAAGACCTCGGTGAAGCTGCTTACATATTGAGCATCAAGATCTATAGAGATAGATCAAGACGCTTGATAATTTTTCAATGAGTACATACCTTGACAAGTTTTTGAAGTAGTTCAAAATGGAACAGTCAAAGAAAGAGTTCTTGCCTGTGTTACAAGGTGTGAAATTGAGTAAGACTCAAAGCCCGACCATGGCAGAAGATAGAGAGAGAATGAAAGTCATTCCCTATGCCTCAGCCATAGGTTCTATAAATATGCCATGCTGTGTACCATACCTATTGTATACCCTGCCCTGAGTTTAGCAAGGGAGTACAATAGTGATCTAGGAGTAGATCACTAGACAGTGGTCAAAATTATCCTTAGTGGAATAAGGATATGTTTCTCGATTATGGAGGTGACAAAAAGGTTCGTCGTAAAGGGTTACGTCGATGCAAATTTTGACACTGATCCAGATGACTCTAAATCTCAATCTGGATACATATTGAAAGTGGGAGCAATTAGCTAGAGTAGCTCCGTGCAGATCATTGTTCACATAGAAATTTGCAAAATACTTATGGATCTGAATGTGGCAGACCCGTTGACTAAACTTCTCTCACAAGCAAAACATGATCACACCTTAGTACTCTTTGGGTGTTAATCACATAGCGATGTGAACTAGATTATTGACTCTAGTAAACCCTTTGGGTGTTGGTCACATGTCGATGTGAACTATGGGTGTTAATCACATGGTGATGTGAACTATTGGTATTAAATCACATGGTGATGTGAACTTAATTATTGACTCTAGTGCAAGTGGGAGACTGAAGGAAATATGCCCTAGAGGCAATGATAAAGTTATTATTTATTTCCTTATATCATGATAAATGTTTATTATTCATGCTAGAATTGTATTAACCGAAAACATAATACATGTGTGAATACATAGACAAACAGAGTGTCACTAGTATGCCTCTACTTGACTAGCTTGTTGATCAAAGATGGTTATGTTTCCTAACCATAGACATGAGTTGTCATTTCATTAATGGGATCACATCATTAGGAGAATGATGTGATTGACTTGACCCACTCCGTTAGCATAGCACTTGATCGTTTAGTTTGTTGCTATTGCTTTCTTCATAACTTATACATGTTCCTATGACTATGAGATTATGCAACTCCCGTTTACCAGAGGAACACTTTGTGTGCTACCAAATGTCACAACGTAACTGGGTGATTATAAAGGTTCTCTACAGGTGTCTCCGAAGGTACTTGTTGGGTTGGCGTATTTCAAGATTAGGATTTGTCACTCCGACTGTCGGAGAGGTATCTCTGGGCCATCTCGGTAATGCACATCACTTAAGCCTTGCAAGCATTGCAACTAATGAGTTAGTTGCGGGATGATGTATTACGGAACTAGTAAAAGAGACTTGCTATAACGAGATTGAACTAGGTATTGAGATACCGACGATCAAATCTCAGACAAGTAACATACCGATGACAAAGGGAACAACGTATGTTGTTATGCGGTTTGACCGATAAAGATGTTCGTAGAATATGTGGGAGCCAATATGAGCATCCAGGTTCTGCTATTGGTTATTGACCGGAGACATGTCTCGGTCATGTCTACATTGTTCTCGAACCCGTAGGGTCCGCACGCTTAAAGTTTCGATGCCAGTTATATTATGAGTTTATGAGTTTTGATGTACTGAAGGAGTTCGGAGTCCCGGATGAGATCGGGGACATGACGAGGAGTCTCTCAATGGTCGAGACGTAAAGATCGATATATTGGATGACTATATTCGGACATCGGAAAGGTACAGAGTGATTTGGGTATTTATCAGAGTACAGAAGAGTTACGGGAATTCACCGGGGAGTATATGGGCCTTATTGGGCCATACGGGAATAGAGGAGGGAGGCCAAAAGGAAGGAGGCGCGCGGCCCCCCTCTGGTCCGAATTGGAAAAGGGGTGCAGCCCCCTTTTCCTTCTTCCTCTCCTCCTCTTTCCTTCTCTCCTACTCCAACAAGGAAAGGAGGAGTCCTACTCCCGGTGGGAGTAGGACTCCTCCCTTGGTGCGCCCTCCTCCAAGGCCGGCCGCCTCCCCCCTTGCTCCTTTATATACAGGGGGAGGGGGTACCCCATGGACACAACAATTGATCATTGATCTCTTAGCCGTGTGCGGTGCCCCCCTCCACCATAATCCTCGATAATATTGTAGCAGTGCTTAGGCGAAGCCCTGCGACGGTAGAACATCAAGATCATCACCACGTCGTCATGCTGACGGAACTCTTCCCCAACATTCTGCTAGATCAGAGTCCGGGGATCGTCATCGAGCTGAACATGTGCTAGAACTCGGAGGTGTCGTAGTTTCGGTGCTTGATTGGTCGGACTGTGAAGACGTACGACTACATCAACCGCGTTGTCATAACGCTTCCTCTTTCGGTCTACGAGGGTACGTGGACACACTCTCCCCTCTTGTTGCTATACATCACCATGATCTTGCATGTGCGTAGGAATTTTTTTGAAATTACTACGTTCCCCAACATCAACGGGCTATGGAGATGCCCATTAATAGATATCAATGTGAGTGAGTAGGGATTGCCATGCAACGAATGCACTAGAGCTATAAGTATATGAAAGCTCAAAAAGAAACTAAGTGGGTGTGCATCCAACTTGCTTGCTCATGAAGACCTAGGGCAGTTTGAGGAAGCCCATCATTGGAATATACAAGCCAAGTTCTATAATGAAAAATTCCCACTAATATATGAAAGTGATAACATGAGAGACTCTCTACTATGAAGATCATGGTGCTACTTTGAAGCACAAGTGTGGTAAAAGGATAGTAACATTGTCCCTTCTCTCTTTTTCTCTCATTTTTTCTTTTTTTATTTGGTCCTTTTCTCTTCTTATTTTTATGGCCTCCCTTTTTTTATTTGGGCTTCTTTGGCCTCTTTTATTTTTCGTCCAGAGTCTCATCCCGACTTGGGACAATGCTCTAATAATGATGATCATCACACTTTTATTTTTCTTACAACTCAACAATTACAACTCGATACTTAGAACAAGATATGACTCTATATGAATGCCTCCGGCGGTGTACCGGGATATGCAATGATTCATGAGTGACAAGTATGAAAGAATTATGAATGGTGGCTTTGCCAAAAATACTACGTCAACTACATGATCATGCTAAGCAATATGACAATGATGGAGTGTGTCATGAACGGAACGGTGGAAAGTTTCATGGAAATATATCTCAGAATGGCTATGGAAATGCCATAATAGGTAGGTATGGTGGCTGTTTTGAGGAAGGTATATGGTGGGTGTATGATACCGGCGAAAGGTGCGCGGTATTAGAGAGGCTAGCAAAGGTGGAAGGGTGAGAGTGCGTATAATCCATGGACTCAACATTAGTCATAAAGAACTCATATACTTATTGAAGTATTACGCGCATGCTCCTAGGGGGATAGATTGGTAGGAAAAGACCATCGCTCGTCCCCGACCGCCAATCATAAGGAAGACAATCAATAAATAAATCATGCTCCGACTTCATCACATAATGGTTCAACATACGTGCATGCTACGGGAATCACAAGCTTCAACACAAGTATTTCTCAAATTCACAACTACTCAACTAGCATGACTTTAATATCACCATCTCCATATCTCAAAACAATTATCAAGTATCAAACTTATCATAGTATTCAACACACTCATAAGAAAGTTTTTATTATTAATCTTGCATACTAAGCATATTAGGATTTTAAGCAAATTACCATGCTATTAAGACTCTCAAAATAATATAAGTGAAGCATGAGATATCAATAGTTTCTATAAAACAAATCCACCACCATGCTCTAAAAGATATAAGTGAAGCACTAGAGCAAAATTATATAACTCAAAAGATATAAGCGAAGCACATAGAGTATTCTAACAAATTCCAAATCATGTATGGCTCTCTCAAAAGGTGTGTACAGCAAGGATGATTGTGTTAAACTAATAAGTAAAGACTCAAATCATACAAGACGCTCCAAGTAAAACACATATCATGTGGTAAATAAAAATATAGCTCCAAGTAAAGTTACCGATAGAAGTAGACGAAAGAGGGGATGTCTTCCGGGGCATCCCCAAGATTTGGCTTTTAGGTGTCCTTGAATTATCTTGGGGGTGCCATGTGAATCCCCAAGCTTAGGCTCTTGCCACTCCTTGTTCCATAATCCATCAAATCTTTAACCAAAACTTGAAAACTTCACAACACAAAACTTAAAGTAGAAAATCTCGTGAGCTCCGTTAGCGAAAGAGAATAAAAGATCACTTCAAGGTACTGTAATGAACTCATTATTTATTTATATGGGTGTTATACCTACTGGATTCCAACTTCTATATGGTTCATAAACTATTTTACTAGCCATAGATTCATCAAAATAAGCAAACAACACACGCAAAACAGAATCTGTCAAAAACAGAACAGTCTGTAGTAATCTGTAGCTAGCGCAAGATCTGGAACCCCAAAAATTCTAAAATAAACTGATGGATGTGAGGAATTTATCTATTAATCATCTGCAAAAAGAATTAACTAAATACCAATTTCCAAATGAAAAGGACAGCAGTTCTCGTGAGCACTAAAGTTTCTGTTTTTCACAGCAAGTTCAACAAGACTTTCCCCAAGTCTTCCCAACGGTTCTACTTGGCACAGACACTAATTAAACAAAAAAAAATCACAACAAAAACAGAGGATAAATAATTTATTTATTTATTACTAAGCAGGAGCAAAAAGCAAGGAATAAAAAATAAAATTGGGTTGCCTCCCAACAAGCGCTATCGTTTAATGCCCCTAGCTAGGCATAACAAGCAAGAATAGATCTAGGTATTGCCATCTTTGGTATTAGGAAAGAAAAGAGCAAACTTGCTATCTATAGAATTAATCCTTCTATTTTGATAAAGCACATGGCTATTAATGGTATAAGAAAGATTAAGTATGTTACGGAAGTTTGTATCTACGCTAGCCTTTATCTCTTTAATAGATTCATTTTGGTAAGAGAGCAAAAGAGATGTAGATTCAACTTTCTCATTCATGGGGTGCCCAAATATAGTTTTCATTTTTTCATAAGTGTCTATGACATCCCCTTCAAGGAAACCTTCTTCAAATATAGAATCTAAGACATGATTAAAAGAAGAAGGAAGGGCAATATAAAAGCTTTTTAGGTAAACTTCAATTTGATATTGAGGAACATAGCTAGCCCTGATCCTTAATAGTCTATACCAAGCATCTTTCAAAGATTCATCAAGTAAATAACGAAAAATTCCAGAATCATCTTCATCAAAATTATTAAGACTCTCATTGATAACTCCGGTAGGTTTTTCCATAGTATCCTTATTTATAAGTTTAGCGAGGATAGAGGGGTTGTCCAAAGTACTAAAACTCTGGAGAGAACCCCAACCCTTTTTGATTCAGACATAGGGAAGAAAGGCAAGCGAAAAGAGAGGGAGGATAGAGAGAGAGGGAAAATAAAATGGCAAGGGTGAATTGGGGGAGAGGAAAACGAGAGTCAAATGGCAAATAATGTAATGCATGAGATAAGGGTATGTGATGGGTACTTGGCATGTTGACTTTTGCATAGAACTCCCCGGCAACGGCGCCAGAAATCCTTCTTGCTACCTCTTTTAGCACTGCGTTGGTTTTCCCCGAAGAGAAGGGATGATGCAACAAAGTAGCGTAAGTATTTCCCCCAGTTTTTGAGAACCAAGGTATCAATCCAGTAGGAGGCTACGCGCTAGTCCCTCGTACCTGCACAAAACAAATAAATCCTCGCAACCAACGCAAATAGGGGTTGTCAATCCCTATAGGGCCACTTACAAGAGTGAGATCTGATAGATATGATAAGATAATATTTTTGGTATTTTTATGATAAAGATGCAAAGTAAAATAAATGCAAAGTAAATAGCAAAGTAAATTACTAAGTAGTAGGAGATCAATATGATAAAGATAGACCCGGGGGCCATAGGTTTCACTAGTGGCTTCTCTCGAGAGCATAAGTATTCTATGGTGGGTGAACAAATTACTGTTGAGCAACTGACAGAATTGAGCATAGTTATGAGAATATCTAGGTATGATCATGTATATAGGCATCACATCTGAGACAAGTAGACCGACTCCTGCCTGCAACTACTACTATTACTCCACTCACCGACCGCTATCCAGCATGCATCTAGAGTATTAAGTTAAAAACAGAGTAACGCCTTAAGCAAGATGACATGATGTAGATGGATAGACTCATGCAATATGAATGTAACATCCCAAAATTCTAAATTTTGGAATGTTATAATAAATAGATAGATTTGATTGATTGTTTGATTGATTGACTGAAAGTGAGTGAATTCGAAACTCTTTGAAAGTTAAATGAGAGGGAATAAAAGGACTTTCCCAAACTTTCATATTTGCTTTTATGATCTCCATGAATTCAAATTCTTTTCAACACAAAACCCTAGAGAGAAGATGACATGACTTCTTCCATTTAAAATGAAAAGGGAGTTTGAAAAATATTTGAATTCCATTGGGAAATATTTTCCACTTCAGAAACTTTATGCAACTCAATGATTTTCACGAGAGAAGATAAAATGACTTCTTCAAATTATCAAATATGAGTTGGGAGTTTCAAAGGATCAATTTCAAGTCCTTTTGGAATTAATTTTCAATTTGGATTTATTTGAGTTTTATTCAAATTATTTTTCTCCAAAAATAAAATATATGGAAATTAGGGTAACATGATTCCCTACATTAGAAAATTGGAGAAAAATTAATTTGAAATCATTTTGGTATTTTTAAAATGATTTTTGTTGAATCTTAATAGACCAGTAGCACTCTTTGATTTATCTGATTTTGTGTGTATTTTATTTAATGCTAGGAAAATGTTCATGTTGTAGAAAATAATTTTCTGAAAATTTTGATATATTATATGCCTATATAAAAATTTTCTTTTATTTTGATTTTATGATTATGATTGTCTGGAAATTGTAAAAAAAAAAAATACTCCCCGCCGCCGACTGGGCCGGCCCAGCATCCAGCCAGGCCAAGGCCCAGCTCCGCGCCGCCTTCACCTCCATCGCCGATCGGGACTCCTCCCAGAGACCGACGCCGCCCCGCCTCCGGCCACCCCCTTCCCCAAGCCAGGGGCCGCCCCGGCCCTTTATAACCCGAGGCACCGTGCCGCCCCACGCCACCCC
>NC_041388.1:274062794-274095143 GCF_002162155.2 Triticum dicoccoides
TGCAGTGCCCTGCCTCTAGCGCCACCCTTGCGCCGCGTTCCGCCGCCGCCGGCGAGATCCGCCGCCATTCGCCTCGCCTCGTCGCGCCGCCCCACCCCGACCCCTTCCCCGCCCTCCTGGACGACCGAAGCCGCCGCCCCGGCCGGACCCGAGCCGCTGCCGCCGTCCTGTCTCGCCGGAGAACGCCATCGCCGCCACCGGTTTTCTCTCCGAAAATGCCAACCCGTCGCAAACCGGTAAAACCCGCAAAAAAAACCCGATCCGGTTTTCTTCGGTTTTTCTTTTAGATCGTTTTTTTTGTGGTTAGTCCTATACAGAGAACGTTCGCTGTCTATCCCTTCGGAGCGAACGAATCCATCCGTTAGTGTTCGGTAACGAACGTTTGCAATTTAGTCTCTTTCTTTTTCTATTTTAATTTCGGCCAGGGAACTATATGTGAGGAGTTTTCTTTACAGTTTAGTCCCTGAACTTCAAACACGCGTAACTTACTCGTTTGTCCAAATCCAACGAAACCAACGCCCACGTCTTCGTTATGATCTCCTCTATCCAATAATCCAACTCAAACATGTTTTGAAAAGTTTAAAATTTGAATTAGAACAGATTTGAATTCAAACTTCTTTTGATCATATCTTTTTATCCGTAACTCCGTTTGAGTTGATTCTTTTTGCAAATCGAAGCTCTTGACCTAAACATTCTAATAAGGCCAAATTCACATAATTTTGGTACTGTTATAAATTGTTTTATGTTGCAAGAGTTATTGGTTTGGTTTTGTTGTTTTCCGAATCGACTTCTTCGATCTTTCTGATCTTTTGAGTGATTTCTTATGTGTGGTTACTATTGCTTGCTTACGATAGATTAACCGGAGTGTGACGAGTAGATCTATCAAGTTTTTGAGTGCAAATCATCTTCATCAATATTGCAGGCAAGTTCACACTTTGATCATACCTTTTCTACAACCCAGTTTTATTGCATTAGATCAATCCTCTCACATTGCATGATTAGGATCTAATTAAATTGTGGGATGGGAAGTAGATGAGGTAGTACCTATCACCTGTATTATTATGAAACCTTTGGGAGTTACTTCTACGTTTGCTTATTATGCCATGCTATGCTAGTAGACGTGGATTGGGTGAGTGATATCCATGACAGATGTGAGTTGATAATTTTAATAGTTTATCTAAGGTGGCAACTTAAACACACATCTGGGTGGATTGAGGCACCTGATGTCTATCAGGACTTGCTTGTTTTATTTTGGACCGCCACCCAGGCTCAAAGGGATCATAAGATAATTCATGCTAGAAACTTCCGTGTGCAGCCACATGCTACTATGGGCTCTGGCATAGTTGACTAAGTTGTGTGAACTCTTACGGGGTGGACTAGCAGATGTAGGGGTTGTAGGTGGTACGGTCTACCCCACATGTAAGCTGCTAGCACTTCTGAAAGACTATGTCTCGGTCATCCGTCTTCTCAAACACCCTGTAGTGCGAGAAACCAAACGGAGGCGATCGAGTCTTGTGGGGAAAAGTGCGCAAACCTCTGCAGAGTGTACAAACTAATCATGATTAGCCGTGTCCCCGGTTATGGACAT
Organism: Triticum dicoccoides; assembly: GCF_002162155.2. Classification (NCBI taxonomy): domain Eukaryota; kingdom Viridiplantae; phylum Streptophyta; class Magnoliopsida; order Poales; family Poaceae; genus Triticum; species Triticum dicoccoides. Next base: position 274,064,383 of record NC_041388.1, read on the forward strand.
CTTGAGTATCTAGTTCTTGGATTATCCTGTTGATCTCATCACGTTACTATAAATGAATATTGTTGGGTTTTAATGATGTTACTTAATTGGGATTGAGAATGCTGTCAACCATTCTCAATGTTCAACAACCACCATGATAGTTAATTAAAATGTATTCCTTTGAAGTAGGGAAAAATTGGCTTTACGCAAAAACCTTATAACCATAGAGCTTTTCCACCAGCCAAATATGCATGTAGTGATAGTCATTATTCATTATTCTCTATGGTGTGAATTTGCCAGTACATTCAATGTACTGACCCGTTTCGGGCTGCAACGTCTCATGTTGCAGGTTTCTTATGACGAGTAAGTGATACCTTAGGGTTACGATTTCTACACTCAACTTTGCCGTTGGTGTTGATGGGAATCCACAACCTTGTTGCTTCCGCTATATGGATTGAGGTAATAGTATTTACGTTACTTTATACATGTGATTTACCTCTGTTATAAATCCTTCGAGTACTGTGTGTGTCAGCATACCGATCCAGGGATGACACTTAAGCACAGAGACTTGATCCATTCGGGTAGGGTCGCTACAAGATGGTATCAGAGCACATGTTGACTGTAGGACGTGACCCTAGAAACTGGCAAGCCCATAGCAAAGATTTTTCTCTACAACTTTCCCTCTCAAAAAGATCTTTTACCTCTCTTCTCTTCTGAGCTTATTCAAAAATTCCCTTTAGTGAGACCATACCCCTTTCCCCTTTTGACCACACGAAGATTCGACTGATGAGACCACTCCAAGAAGTACAAGATATCGGACAACTAAGACCACTTCAAAATGAAGAGTATTTTCCGCGCATCTGAATAGTGGAAACTACAACGGTTGAAGACCGAAGACAAGTAGAATTTGAAGGCTCTGAAGAATTCCCAGATTTGTATGACCTAGGAAGGCTACCCTTATGGAACTTGGCAGACTACGGAAGTTGTCAATACCCGGGATCAAGGTGTATCAGAGAAAGACTGAAACAAGGAGCATGAGAACTCAAAGTTTTGTCAAAGAAAACCCTAAGGCAGGAGATATCAACTATGGAATGATAGCTCATGGGAATGACAAGGGCAGAAACACGGTTATCCATGATGTCATCACCCGCTAATGCTATTGTCACCGTGCTGAGTTAAGGATGCAAGTCTTCAGAATGGATTGGATGGTAGAAGGCTGATGGAGCATCTATCAGCAAAGGATGAAGTTTTAACCTTAGCCGGTGTATCACCAGGATCTGGAGTATTACATCAAGAAGTTAAGATGGAGCCACAAGAAGCCGTATTTGAAGGGAAGCATTTCGTGAAGAACTCAGGAACCAAAAGTTGAAAGTAGCCAAGCTAGAGAAGTAAAACCTCAAGATACCGGAGAATTGTCAGGAACTGAAGGACAGTATGACCATGGTTCATGTGAAGGATGTTGAAACCAGAAGTTTGAAATGCAACTCCGGAATATTAAAGGATGTGACGAGAGATTTCACGTCAACAGAGGTGATCTAGCCAAAGGAGTTAAGAAGGATAAAGCACGACCGGAAGAAGCTATTGGAGGCATGAACAAAACTTGAAGAGTTTGGCGACGATGACCTTAGCAGACCAAACCCCTGTTTTATACCTACGTTAGATGCGACGTTTGTGAGCTGTCATTTGTTTGACGTTTTCCCGACGGCCACAAATAAAATCTATCTTATCAAAAACTGTTGTTTGCATTGTGTGCATCCCTCTTGATCTCTCTTATCTCACCCCAAACCCATGGACCCAATAGAGGATGAATGGAGATGAGCTTGTATTTTCTGGAACGATGAGTCAGATGGAGACAGACCGATGGATTCAGAACATGGAGGATCACACGGAGAATAACCCTATAGTTGGACATGATATGACCCAGCATGCTCTTCTGTGCTTTGAAAGAGGTGCTGCTACTTGGTGGAGGATGTACCAAACCATGAATGGATGGCAAGGAGTAACCACTTGGAAAGAATTTAAGTTGACTTTGCCAAAGTCTCGGTTTGTGTCCCAGAAGTTGAAGCCTTATGGAAAGGATATGAAGAAACCTTGTGCATGCAAGATTTGTGGAGAAATAGGACACACCCATAAAGACCACAAGGATGAATGCCCTAATTGTGAAGGAAGTCACCCAGCTGAAGAATGCCCAACTAGGCAGATCACTTGTTTCTTGTGTGAAGGGACTACCCACTACCCTGCAGAGTGTCACATTTACACCATGGTACAAGGAACCATCCATCAGAAAAAAAAGGAGCAATGAAAGGAGCCCTTATGGAAAGATTAGAAGAACCTGTGATGAAGGAAGAGGTGGAGGACACACCCAAAGAGGAACCAATTAAACCCTGCACCAAGTCTTGCTATTCATGTGGAGAAGAAGGACACATCTCCCAAAATTGTTTGAATGGGGATCTAGTAGAATTCCCGATGGAGGAAGTAGATTATGACCCATAGGAAATAGAAGCCCTGATTGGAATGGAAAAGTCCAGGAAGAGAAGTAGATTGGATCCCAGGAACAAATCAATTTCTACAAAGAAAGACCTGAGTCATATCACATGTTTCAGGTGCAAAAATTCAGGACACTACTTCAATGATTGCCCAAAAGGGAAGATGAGGACCCCCAGGAGGCTATATAATCACAAGGAAACCTCGAATCTTCCCAGAAGTAATATGTTTCCGTTGTAATGAAGCAGGGCACTTTGACAGAGAATGCCCCAAGGAGAAGGAAACCTGTGCTAGATAGTTGAGTTTGCAACAGAAGTAATGGAGTAGTAGAAGTGAGAACATTTTCTTGAGGTGTTGAGTTGAGACATGTAATGGAAAAGTGAGAGATTGTAATTAATTGAGAGTGAATAAAGTTAGCATCGTTGGTACTGATATGGATTTTATGAGTTGTTACTCTATGAAGAAGGATTTTGACCATTTTTGAGGATAAGAGAAATATGGTCTATGGAAGGTTTGTGCATTTTGAGGGTGGTAGTACCCTGTAATTGATTTCAGACAAAATGACTACGAGTTTTGTCTCGATATGTGTGATACCCCAAGAGTATGTGGGATGAAGTTGGAGACCGACAGTTGTTTGGACCAAATGTGATCAAGGAGTCAGACGAGAATATTAAGTTGATTCGAGATAGACTGAAGGTAGCTCAGTCCAGGCAGAAGAGTTATGTAGACTCAAAAACGCAAGGATGTAGTCTATGAAATTAGAGACAGAGCATGCCTTCATGTGTTCCCTCTGCGAGGAGTTAAACGAATTGGAGTTAAGGTAAAGTTAGCCCCGAGATTTGTAGGACCATACCGAGTTTTGGAGCGTATGAGAGAAGTGGCCTACAAGTTGGAGTTACCCAAAGGACTGTCAGGAGTTCGTGACGTGTTTCACGTTTCCCAGTTGAAGAAGTGCCATGCAGAGATGGCCAATATTCCCCTGTAAGGACACTTGACCCATGGAAAGGAGAATGATATACCACGAAGTGGAATATGGATTTCATAAGTATAAGTTTTTATCTCGGTATGAGGGATATCCCACGAGGATGGAGAGATGAAGTACTATTGGATATAAAGGAGGTATGATGTTGGAAATATGGATCAATGGAAATTCCATGATGAGTCTGAGTAATCATGTCCTAGTTTGGTGCCAATATAAGGAAGGAAGACAATACAATTGGATGGATTTAAGAATACTAGGAAGTTGGAACAATGATCAGTTGCCCGATGATAAGTTCAAGGACTACAAGTGATGAGATGTGCCATAACCCACAGGCCCCAGGACCTGCCATGAAGCAAGCACATTCTTGCTGAAGGAAAAACCCTGGAAGTGGATATACCTTTGTCGACAGACGATTTATAGGAGTTTACGCAAAACTTGAGAGTTGTGAAGGAACGATAGATGTTTGTCTGGCTTGCAGAATCAATGGATTATTCCGAACTTGGTTCGTCGACGAGAGAAATTCTGCAATGCTTGTGAGGATGACCGAGTGTTACAATGCGAGATTCACTAAACCGTATACAAGGTAATGATTTGGGTGCGGGATGGATTGATCACCATACCGACTTACTCTTATTATTCGCCTTGCTATATGGGATGGTAAATCTGAGTGACTTGCCTATAGTAGAGAGACGACGATATTAAACCTTGTTAAACCTTAGAATGGTATAGGTATTTTTCCCTTGTACAAGGCAGCTTTGCCAACCGTAGGTTATACGACGAGGATCAACCCAGACCCATTTCCTGCAGGAGAAACCATAAATTGTTGACCACCATGAGATATCGATAGTTGTTTAGTCTTGGCTCCAGACCCATCAGCTAAGAAGACCCAGTCATGGAAGAACCTTACCAAGATGAAAGGACAGAAGAATTGTGGTAAAGGTTATGCCACTACCGGAAGAACCCAGAGAAGGAATTATCCTAAAGATCTGAGAAGACCGACACTGTCAACAATAAGGATGAAGTATATGAGTATTGATGAGACCGTAACGATGTTTCTAAGGGTGGTAGCACCCGAGACCCCGGAGACGATTGATGAAATTTTGAAGAGACCCCAAACCCTAACCTTTTCTATCTAGCCTCTCCGCATCTCGAGGACGAGATTCCTTTTAAGGGTGGTAGGTTTGTAACATCCCAAAATTCTAAATTTTGGAATGTTATAATAAATAGATAGATTTGATTGATTGTTTGATTGATTGACTGAAAGTGAGTGAATTCGAAACTCTTTGAAAGTTAAATGAGAGGGAATAAAAGGACTTTCCCAAACTTTCATATTTGCTTTTATGATCTCCATGAATTCAAATTCTTTTCAACACGAAACGCTAGAGAGAAGATGACATGACTTCTTCCATTTAAAATGAAAAGGGAGTTTGAAAAATATTTGAATTCCATTGGGAAATATTTTCCACTTCAGAAACTTTATGCAACTCAATGATTTTCACGAGAGCAGATAAAATGACTTCTTCAAATTATCAAATATGAGTTGGGAGTTTCAAAGGATCAATTTCAAGTCCTTTTGGAATTAATTTTCAATTTGGATTTATTTGAGTTTTATTCAAATTATTTTTCTCCAAAAATAAAATATATGGAAATTAGGGTAACATGATTCCCTACATTAGAAAATTGGAGAAAAATTAATTTGAAATCATTTTGGTATTTTTAAAATGATTTTTGTTGAATTTTAATAGACCAGTAGCACTCTTTGATTTATCTGATTTTGTGTGTATTTTATTTAATGCTAGGAAAATGTTCATGTTGTAGAAAATAATTTTCTGAAAATTTTGATATATTATATGCCTATATAAAAATTTTCTTTTATTTTGTTTTTATGATTATGTTTGTCTGGAAATTGTAAAAAAAAATACTCCCCGCCGCCGACTGGGCCGGCCCAGCATCCAGCCAGGCCAAGGCCCAGCTCCGCGCCGCCTTCACCTCTGTCGCCGATCGGGACTCCTCCCGGAGACCGACGCCGCCCCGCCTCCGGCCACCCCCTTCCCCAAGCCAGGAGCCGCCCCGGCCCTTTATAACCCGAGGCACTGCGCCGCCCCGCGCCACCCCTTGCGCCGCCGCCGCTGCAGTTCCCTGCCTCTCGCGCTGCCCTTGCGCCACGTTCCGCCGCCGGCGGCGAGATCCGCCGCCGACGCCGCCATTCGCCTCGCCTCGCCGCGCCGCCCCACCCCGACCCCTTCGCCGCCCTCCTGGACGACCGGAGTTGCCGCCCCGGCCGGACCCGAGCCGCTGCCGCCGTCCTGTCTCGCCGGAGAATGCCATCGCCGCCACCAGTTTTCTCTCTGAAAACCGCCAACCCGTCGCGAACCGGTAAAACCCGCACAAAAAAAAAACCCGATCCGGTTTTCTTCGGTTTTTCTTTTAGATCGTTTTTTTTTGTGGTTAGTCCTATACAGAGAACGTTCGCTGTCTATCCCTTCGGAGCGAATGAATCCAACCGTTAGCGTTCGGTAACGAACGTTTGCAATTTAGTGTCTTTCTTTTTCTATTTTAATTTCGGCCAGGGACTTATATGTGAGGAGTTTTCTTTATAGTTTAGTCCCTGAACTTCAAACACTCGTAACTTTTTACTCGTTTGTCCAAATCCAACGAAACCAACGCCCACGTCTTCGTTATGATCTCCTCTATCCAATAATCCAACTCAAACATGTTTTGAAAAGTTTAAAATTTGAATTAGAACAGATTTGAATTCAAACTTCTTTTGATCATATCTTTTTATCCGTAACTCCGTTTGAGTTGATTCTTTTTGCAAATCGAAGCTCTTGACCTAAACATTCTAATAAGGCCAAATTCACATAATTTTGGTACTGTTAGAAATTGTTTTATGTTGCAAGAGTTATTGGTTTGGTTTTATTGTTTTCCGAATCGACTTCTTCGATCTTTCTGATCTTTTGAGTGATTGCTTATGTGTGGTTACTATTGCTTGCTTACGATAGATTGACCGGAGTGTGACGAGTAGATCTATCAAGTTTTCGAGTGCGAATCATCTTCATCAACATTGCAGGCAAGTTCACACTTTGATCATACCTTTTCTACAACCCAGTTTTATTGCATTAGATCAATCCTCTCACATTGCATGATTAGGATCTAATTAAATTGTGGGATGGGAAGTAGATGAGGTAGTACCTATCACCTGTATTATTATGAAACCTTTGGGAGTTACTTCTACGTTTGCTTATTATGCCATGCTATGCTAGTAGACGTGGATTGGGTGAGTGATATCCATGACAGATGTGAGTTGATAATTTTAATAGTTTATCTAAGGTGGCAACTTAAACACACATCTGGGTGGATTGAGGCACCTGATGTCTATCAGGACTTGCTTGTTTTATTTTGGACCGCCACCCAGGCTCAAAGGGATCATAAGATAATTCATGCTAGAAACTTCCGTGTGCAGCCACATGCTACTATGGGCTCTGGCATAGTTGACTAAGTTGTGTGAACTCTTACGGGGTGGACTAGCAGATGTAGGGGTTGTAGGTGGTACGGTCTACCCCACATGTAAGCTGCTAGCACTTCTGAAAGACTATGTCTCGGTCATCCGTCTTCTCAAACACCCTGTAGTGCGAGAAACCAAACGGAGGCGATCGAGTCTTGTGGGGAAAAGTGCGCAAACCTCTGCAGAGTGTACAAACTAATCATGATTAGCCGTGTCCCCGGTTATGGACATCTTGAGTATCTAGTTCTTGGATTATCCTGTTGATCTCATCACGTTACTATAAATGAATATTGTTGGGTTTTAATGATGTTACTTAATTGGGATTGAGAATGTTGTCAACCATTCTCAATGTTCAACAACCACCATGATAGTTAATTAAAATGTATTCCTTTGAAGTAGGGAAAAATTGGCTTTACGCAAAAACCTTATAACCATAGAGCTTTTCCACCAGCCAAATATGCATGTAGTGATAGTCATTATTCATTATTCTCTATGGTGTGAATTTGCCAGTACATTCAATGTACTGACCCGTTTCGGGCTGCAACGTCTCATGTTGCAGGTTTCTTACGATGAGTAAGTGATACCTTAGGGTTACGATTTCTACATTCAGCTTTGCCGTTGGTGTTGATGGGAATCCACAACCTTGTTGCTTCCGCTATATGGATTGAGGTAATAGTATTTACGTTACTTTATACATGTGATTTACCTCTGTTATAAATCCTTCGAGTACTGTGTGTGTCAGCATACCGATCCAGGGATGACACTTAAGCACAGAGACTTGATCCATTCGGGTCGGGTCGCTACAATGAAGAAAACCCCATCTTGTTATCCTCGATGGCAACAATACAATGCGTGCCTTCTGCCCTTACTGTCACCGGAAAGGACACCGCAAGATTGAAACCAAAGCTAAGCACTTCTCCCATTGCAAGAAAGATCAATCTAGTAGGCCAAACCAAACTGATAATTCAAAGATACTTGCAAAGATAACCAATCATACATAAAAGAATTCAGAGAAGATTCAAATATTATTCATAGATAGAATTGATCATAAACCCACAATTCATCGGTCTCAACAAACACACCGCAAAAAGAAGATTACATTGAATAGATCTCCACAAGAGAGGGGGAGAACTTTGTATTGAGATCCAAAAAGAGAGAAGAAGCCATCTAGATACTAACTATGGACCCGTAGGTCTGAAGTAAACTACTCACACTTCATCGGAGAGGCTATGGTGTTGATGTAGAAGCCCTCCATGATTGATGCCCCCTCCGGCGGAGCTCCGAAACAGGCCCCAAGATGGGATCTCGTGGATACAAAAAGTTATGGCGGTGGAATTAGGGTTTTTGGCTCCTGTTCTGATCGTGGGGGGTACGTGGATATATATAGGAGGAAGAAGTACGTAGGTGGAGCAACAAGGGGCCCACGAGGGTGGAGGGCGCGCCTGGGGGGGCAGGCGCGCCCCCTACCTCGTGGCCTCCTGTTAGTTGGCTTGATGTAGGGTCCAAGTCTCCTGAGTTGTATTCGGTGAGAAAATCACGTTCCCAAAGGTTTCATTCCGTTTGGACTCCGTTTGATATTCCTTTTCTTCGAAACCCTAAAATAGGCAAAAAACAACAATTCTGGGCTGGGCCTCCGGTTAATAGGTTAGTCCCAAAAATAATATAAAAGTGGATAATAATGTCCAAAACAGTAGATAATATAGCATGGAGCAATAAAAATATAGATACGTTGGAGACGTATCAAGCCAATTGCATGACTCTCTCGGACGCGACATAGGCCTCCCAGGCAGCTTGTTCCGCGGTGCGCTTCTCTTCCTCGGCCTTCTTCTCCGCCTCTATTTTGGCGTGCTCTGCTGGAGGCAAAGCCTCCCACAAGGTGACATCCATTTCTTTCCAAAGCTCCTCGAGGCTGGGAGGGGGGCTCGGCGGGCGGCGCGGTGTTCTCCTCATAGCGGGGAGCTGACGCACGTGCTGGCGAGATTGGGAACGCCGACGCGTCCACCTCGACGCATCACGTGCGAGGAGCGGAACGCCGACGCATCCTCCTCAACTAGTGGCGGCGAGGAGCAGAACACCGACGCGTCCTCCTCGACTAGTGGCGGCGAGGAACGGAACGGCGACGCGGTACCGTCTGCGCGGTGCAACGAGGGGCGCCTAGGGCTTGGGAGGGGCAATGCCATGGTGGTCGACGTGAGAGGGAGGGGGAGATAGGGATGAACGTGAACGTAAGGGGGAGGAGATAGCGATGTCGTGGGAGGCGCAATATTTATAGTGAGCAATGGCACACCTACGTAAGATATGGACTGAGCTGCACTGACTTAACTGCAGGTCCAGTTGTGTCACTGACATGTGGGCCAGAACCCTGTTGGGCCCATATGTCAGTGACCCAATGCACCTGCAGTTAAATAACAGCTACGTGGGCATATTTGTTGGAGTAAATTACGGGGGAGGGAAGGGGTGGAAATATTGCTGGTCACAATGGATTGGTGCCCAACGAACAGGCTTCCTGCAGGTATGGGGAACGGTTCATAATAAGTCTCATCTTGCATGCCGGGCTAGGTATAGTCTCAAGTCATTAAAAACATACACGCCCCACACATTTTCATATTTCAAGGTGCACTAAATTATTGCATGCGATGATTAAGGCTGGCCATAATGGTGGTATCTTAGCTAGTATCATGCACACGGGAATAGCAAACATGCTGATGTGGCAAAGAATTAAAGAAGAGAGGGAGGGTTAGAATAACTACTGTTCATGCATGCATTTGGTAAATACATTTTTTTGTGAAGAACTACAAAAACTATTCCACCGCCTCTATCTTGCTAAGAGTAGGTCAAATCTTTGAATCGAGCCCTTTAAACTAGAAGGGAGGTAGTAGTACTCTAATAGCTAACTTTGGCCCTGTTTGGATCCATGTGTTAGAGTTAGTTTGGGTTAGTTTGAACTCAACTAACCCAAAAAAATCTAACCCACCCAAGAGGTGCTTATTTGGGTTACTCCCTCCGTCTAGGTGTGTAAGTCACTTACGTTGTGCACCGCGACCAAGGCGGAGAGGAAAACGAGAAAACTTAATGTCTTTTTGCTAATTAATAGCATTGCATGCAATGAACTAACCACTGCATGTCATGTTTGGCAGTCTCAAGTCATTGAAAGCATGCACCGCCCACATCTCTTATTGGTTGATATGTCACAAAACAAGAAACGATATTGTAGATATTGATATTTTTAGTACTTATAAATTTGGTCAAACACTTTGCAAATGGTTGACGGAAGTAAAAAGGACCAGAGGGAGTATCATGCATGCGGAGTAGGCAAAAAAAATTGCTCATTTATAGCCGGTCGAAGTCTCAAAGGGCGCGACCGCGCGAGGGAGGCGAAGGGCGTGGGAGCCACGACGGTTGACAGAATTAAGTGAAGTTACCCACGCGTCGGCATGGCGTGCGAACAGGCAGAAGCTATACCGTCAGGCCTACGATATGGGTCTAGTAGACATGACATCTAGTGGGCCCCGCATAGTTCTCGAGAACTCTTTGGGGGCTTGGAGCCGTTTATCCACCGGGCAACCAAGAACCCCCTGCCGTTCGCACGCCCTACTCGTCCTCGTCTTCTACTATGTATAGTAAAATACCTTACAACAGTTCGCTCCCAGTTGTCCCGTCCTTTCACATTATGGTAGTTCCACTAATCCTAACCCTCTTCCCAAATCCATGGCATCCCAAATCTCCATGATCGGCTGTGAGTACAATGTTAGAACCATCATCGGCAATTTGTTTGACGTCATCTACACCCGTGGATCCACGACGGTGAAAGCATGCCTTGCTCGCTTCCTACGCATGTTCAACAATTTCAACATCCAAGTCGTTCACCTGTGGTCCTTCCAATTTTCATTACTGAAAACCAACATCTAAATCTAAACATAGTATTTTCTTTAGAACTATCAGGTTCAACATCTCGCAACATAAACCCATACAACCATACGCTAAGGAGGTACGTAGTAGGTAGTACTATGAATTCCATTTTCGCTCCATACGCCATTGAAAATTGGAACTCTTAACCCTGCTAAAAAAATGATACTATTTTAAACGTGGCTACTCGATCTGTGGCAACTGGCGAGCCACCGCCTCCAAGTCGTTCACCTGTGGTCCCGACCATCAACTCCTACAGATCAAATTATCACGCGAGCTGACTATTCCTACAAAGGTGCGCTCCATCACGTACCCGGTACCCGCGAATGCAACAATCGTGCACCTAGGGTTTTAGGGTTTATTTTTTAACATTGCCTTTACGTAGCACTCGTGTGTGCGAGACAGCGAGAGATCGACTGCGTGCGTGCGCCTCTTCTCTTCGTATATGTACTCCACCGTTTGTCTGGTGTCCAAAAAATTATAATAACTACTAGCAATGTGCTAATGCGTTGCCACATGATCTGAGTAGATTAATACATATTCACCGATTTGATAGAAAAAAATTCTAGTTTTGAAATACGTATATCACTAAAAAATTGTTATGTTTCACTCAAAATATATTCCTTTGGTGGTTTTGATGAGATAAGGGAGGAATGTTGTTGGTTTCAAGATTTGAGAAGTGGTATATGTCTAATTTCTACTCTTACTAGCAAGATGCCCGTGCATTGCACGGAACATCAAGATCTTGTGGGAGAAAAGGATGAACGAGGGAAGGCCTTATCTGCAAATGTGGAGAGGAGTGCGGGTAAATTGCCATAGTTTCGTTCCTATCCGTCAGATATAAATCGGACGGCCTATATTGCAGGATGGCAGGCCCACCATCATCACCAACTCTGTTTTTATCCCTACTAGCAAGATGCCCATGCATTGCACGGAACACCAAGATGCATTTATTTTACAAAATATATGTTGTGATTGATCCATGTAGGAGTAATCCCATATGTAAAAAATAAGAATATCTCGAGAAAGATGAGAAATGAGGTGAGTAGGAGTTGGGCGTTGTGGCGATTGGTGGTCGGACTGAGCGTAGGCATGGAGATGGACGACGCCGGTAGCGGTCAACCGGCCACCATGCCAGATTGTTCCAGTGGCTTCTTTTTTAATTGCTCAACAAGATAAGGATGAACGAGGGAAGACCTTATCTGCAAATATGGAGAGAGGTGGGGTATCTTTTTTGCAAAATTGTCATACTTTGCTATCTATCCGTCAGATATAGATCGAACGGTCTATATTGCAGGATGGCAGGCACACCATCATCACCAACTCGGGTTTTTATAAGAGTAGAGAACTCTTATAAAAAAAGCATAGTCAGTGATGATCGTGTGTCTGCCATCCTGCAATATAGGCCGTCCGATCTATATCTGACGGATAGGAAGGAAACTATGGCAATTTTGCAAAAAGATACCCACACCCCTCTCCACATTTGCAAATAAGGCCTTCCCTTGTTCATCCTTTTCTCCCACAAGATAAACTACTCATACAAATGCATCTTCATGTTCCGTGCAACGCATGGGCATCTTGTTAGTTGTTGCAAAAATCCCATGTGTGTGAGAGAGAGGGGGGGGAGAAGAGGAGGATGGAGTGCATGTGTGACAAAGACACAAAGAGTGTGTGTGCGAGAGGTATCAGCTTAAAATGAGGCGATAGTGTGTGTGTGCATGATAGAGAGGGCGTGTATCAAGAAGGGAAGAAAAATATACATAGATACAAGGAGCGGGAGAGAGACATGTATGCGATAGTGGAAGCACGAGTGTGCGGGTGTATAAACCTATCTAGAGGCTAGTCGATAAATGTTTGTGAGGAAATACGAGTCGGGGGTGCGAAAGCGAGAGTTTTGTGTGTGTAAGAGAGAGACGGCAGTCGGGAAGGGGAGTGGAAGCAGGAGTTGTGTGTGTGTGTGTGAGAGAGAGAGAGGGGGGAGTTTGTCTGATCGGTAAACAAATGAATAATGTCAGTATGGGATGGAGACGAAAAGGAGATCGCAACAAATGTCGTGTCTACAGGAGAGAGAGAGAGTAATTTTAGTGGTATGATTCATATCTAGAGACATATAGGGTGTGTGAGAGAATCCCATAGAGAGAAAGAGAAAGTGAAAGACGAGTGGAGACTGTGTGTGTGGCGGTGAAAAAGAAAGCTTAGGTACCTAGTGATATGAGAGAACGGTAGAGACGTCAGAGATAATGAAAACCGTGTAATGTATAATGATAGGGAGAGTGTGGCACTTCTCAAAGGAGACGTTGAGAGACCATGTTTGCGAGGATAGGAGAAACATGAAGTGAGCGTGCGGGTGAGCTGGAGAAAAGAGAGTGATAGCTACATGAAGGAGCGTGCATGCGAGAGAGATGGGCATGAAAGGAGTGAACATAAAAGGGATTCAAATATTTGAATTCGAGATGATGATACATGTAATCCGTACTCAAACCAAAATTGATCTATCAAACATGCATACTCATATGAATTCACGCGCATCTATGTTATTTAATATGTAGATATTACTGATCCATACATTTTAGTAGAACATAATTTGGTTTAATTTTTTGAATTCAACCTTATGATTTTGAGATCATTGTATTTGTAAAGCATATTATACATATAAAGGAGCAGAATTCTTTGTTGTGCTTTTGAAAGTATATATAAGAAAATGATGTATATAGAATTTTATTCCAATTGAAAATGGATCCCGCTCGAAAAAATAGAATACAAACGGGATTCGAATTGAGTTGGCATGGTAAACATGCACTCTGCAAAATTTGAACGAAGCGGGGAAAATCGCAGTAACCGCCCGAAACCAAAATCTGCGAGATGGAAATTACTACTACCTATCCCTGCCACGCAAAGCCTATCTGCTCGATTTCTATAGGTTTCGATAGGGGTAGGTTTGTAATTTCACTCAAACGAGACATAACCGCCTCTCACCCGGATTCATACACGGTGGGCGCCAAAACACAGTGTGTCCTCGGCCGAAATCGACTCCCTCCCCGATTCATACACGGTGGGTGACAAAAACAGACTCTCATCGGCAAATATTCAGTGTATGCGAGATTACCGTCCTATCCCCAACCGACTAATATTGCTGTGATGTAGGAAATTTGAAACGGGGGCTAAGTTTGTAAATTTCCTCGCATTTGAGACAAGCGCACCCTGAAGACATGGTTCCCCCTTCCTCTCCACCTCCATTTCCCCATTCGTACTCCGTGGGCGCCAAAACACCCTCTCCACCCCAGCCTCCTCCGTCCGCCACCCCATCCACCGCCGTCCACCATGCCGGAGCTGATACCCCGACGCCGCCGTCCATTACAAGAGATCAACCTCTCTCATCCACGGCTTCAGACCGAGATCCTTGCACCCCGTCTTCTCGCTTCATCCCCGCCGTCGTCCACCTTGTCGGCACCGCTCCTAGGACCGTCTCGACCACCGCGCTGTGCTGCCACCGTCTACCCTCCTAGATCTGCTTCCCGCCGACAGCCATCGCTACCGCAACACCGTCAAATTCTCAGCAGATGCATACATGGCGCCGCACCAGAGGCGGTACTCTTTCGTATCTGCTCAACTTATTTATCGCAGCAAGAAAATAGATCGCCACTGCTTTACTCTGATTTCTTGTCCATCACTTACTTGCTAGTTGAGAGCAAACATTGGTTGCGAAGTTGCCTTTGTCCGGTTTGCATCAGATCCGCCATGGCACGCTCAACACTATACTCCCAATGCTTATGGTTTTCGCCTTTTATATTCCACACTAGTTAAATGACAGTAGACTAAATTTCAAAATTGGGTCAGTCGATTTTTTAGAGCTCGCCGGAGTTCGCTGGTGCGAACAAAGGGGCTCGGGTGGGGACTTTGGTTGTTGGGGGAGGTGGTGGGGCCTCGCCGAACGAAGAAAACTCGATGCGGGTGGGGGCGGGGGTGGGGGTGGGGGTGGCGGAGGAACATAGGCAGTGGGGGCCGATGGTCCGGCCGGCGGCCCATGCGGTGTTCTGTATGGGAAGAATCAGAGACGAGGAAGAAGAAGGGTTAGGAGACGTAGGATCTTCATCCAACCGCCTGAAATGGTCGACTGACCCAAATGCAGACATGCCTTTATATTCAGTACCATCATCATACCTGCTTAGCACTGCTCCTGAATCCATCAAGCTAAACAACGTGCCACTCATAATTTCAAACTTGTTGCTCAAGTACGAATCTGATATGATGCTGATATTACTAAAACATATAACATTTAATTGGTCAGCTAATGTTCCTACTTTACTTTCGAAAAAGCACGTGCACCACATATAGAGAGACAACAGGGAGTTGCTTTCTTAATGCGCTCTGGTTCATCATGTGTGGGCACTGCGCAACAAACATTTTATTATCCAAAATCTGCTTGCTCTTCTTTAGCATGTTCCTCTTCCGTTCTTCTTTAATAAGTACTCTCTCCATTCCTAAATACAAGTCTTTGTATAGATTCCACCATGGACTACATATGGAGCAAAATGAGTGAATCTACACTCTAAAATGTATCTGGATACATCTGTATGTGATCCATAGTGGAAATCTCTACCAAGACTTATATTTTGGAACGGAGGGAGTATGATAGTAGTACAGTATGTTCCTTGTAGTGAAGATGAGCAGGGACATTTTCAGTGTAGAGGTCTATACGGTCGGTTGGTATGGACACTTTGAACTCTTCGGGCCTCTTTGATTCGTAGGATTTTGTAAACATGGGAATAGGATTTGTAGTGGCCTGCCCACTTGAATCCTATAAGAATAGCAAGGAAATGCGGGGAGCTGTGTCACCTTTGAGAGTTACACCGATATTAACAATACCACACCTTCAGTTTAAGAGAGCTGGTATCCGAAGCCTTTCTAGCCATACCGGCAATACTAGCACATATATTCCAGCAAGTTCCACTTTGCTGATTTTACTCTGATGCTTACGGTTTCCCCGTTATATCTACACTATGATCGGTGTAGCTGCTTTGTGTCGCACTAGCAGCAGTCCACTCTTGAAGCTAAACACTGCAATGACTTAGAGCATCTCCAGCCGCGCCCCCAACAGGCCCTCCCCAGGCGTTTTTGCCGCGCTGGCGCCAAAAAACGGCCCAGTCGCGCCCCAGAAGCCCGTTTTTCGCCGGCTCGGGCCAAAACTGGTGCCGGCGGACCCAGGCCGAACCCGGCTTCCTGGGGGGCGCCTGGGGCGCTAGCACAAGCAAAAAGGGCGTGTGGGCCCGCCGTATTGGCGAGGCGAGCGCCTCTTCCCGCCGTTTCTTCCCGCGTTTTCCGCACTTCCCTCCCGTACTCTTCCATCCTCCCGCCAATCCCCCTACTGCTCGCCTTCCTCCCAGCCGGCCGCCATGCCACTGAAGAAGTACATCGCCCCCCGCATGGCGGCAACCGCGACCGCCTCCGTCGCCCAGCCGAAGCAAAGGAAGCCGAGGGCACCGCCGATCAAGCCACCGGGCATGTCAAACGCTAAGCGGAGGGCGGAAATTCAGCGGCGGGAGGCTGTCACCGCCGACCAGCAGAACAGGGCCATCGCCAAGAAGGCCCGCGACAACACGGCGCATGCGGCTGCGGCTGCCTCGGCGGACCAAACCAAGGCCGAGGCGACTCGCGCGGGGATGATGAATCCACTCGGAAGCCACGCCCAGTATGCGCCCTGGGGCCAGCAAGGCGTTGGCTCTCCGCAGCCATGGGGATCGCCCTCGCCGGGCTACGCCGACGGGGACGCGCACGGTGGGTTCAACCCAAACGTCACCTTCCCCCATGGATACCCGGCCCAGCGCACGCCCTCTCCCGCCTTCGCCGGCGTGCAGTACCCTCCACACAACTACTCGTCGCCCGCCTACGCTTCCTCCCCGACGCCCCCGCTACGCCGTGGCCCGCTGCCCTTCTCGCACCTCGGCGACACCGACGAGACCGAGGTCGACATGGACGACATCATCGCGGCAGGTTCGGCCGCAGCCGCCGCGTCTCCCGGGTTCGTCACCCAGGACGAGGTGGTGGATCCCAGCGGCGGCATGCACGGCGAGCTCGGCTACGTCTACGGTGAGGACGAGCAGGAGGAGCGGGAGGAGGAGGACGAGGAGGAGGAGGAGGAGCCGACGCCTGCGCCGGTGAAGGGGCACAAGAAGAAGAAGCGGGCGGCCAGGACAGGCGAGCCGCGCATCAAGTGAGCGTCCAAGGAGGAGGAATGCCTCGCCGAAGCATGGAGAGTCGTCTACCTCGACCCGACGACCGGCACAAACCAAAGCATCGACACGTACTGGGACCGCATCAAGGCCGAGTTTGATGAGCGCAAGCTCGTCGACCCCTACTTCAAAGGCGTCTACATGCAGCGCAGCTCCAAGGCGATGGCGAACCATTGGGGGCGTATCCAGGGGTCGTGCAACAAATGGCATGGGGTCGTCGAGGAGGTCGCGGCTCGCTTGGAGAGCGGCGCCAGCATCGAGGACCAGGTATGCCACGCCGGCCTCCCGCCTCTCTTCGCCGTGTACGCGTGCCAACTGTTTGTTCCTCCACGCAGTTGCTGCGCATGTTCGCCCTGTACCGGCAGAGCAACAACGACGCTGAATTCAAGTACCTCCACGTCTACAAGCGCATTGACAAGTGCGAGAAGTGGGCGGAAGTCCGGCGCACGCTCGACAAGGCCAAGGAGACCTACAAGCCGGACGCGCCAACTCCTGGCGCATCGGAAGGGCGGCCGGACGGCAACAAAGTTGTTAAGAAGGGGGAATACGCCGACGCGGCCACCGCTCGAGTGCAGGAGTCCATCGAGCACTGCCTCGCCGACGTGCAGGCCCAGGGCGTCCTTCATGAAGAGAAGACCAAGGCACGGTGGTCGGTGTTGATGTCGAGCAGCGCCGTCAAGCTCGACCTGCTCCGGACGAACGTCGCCGCGAAGAAGAGAAACACCGACCTGGCTTTCCTGCTGGGCGGGGCGGACATGCTCCAGAGCACCGACGAGGCGGTCAAGGCGTGGTACTTTGTGGAGCGCGGCCTCATCCTGAACCAGCTTCCCTCCACCAGGCCGCCGACACCGACGCACACGCTGACATCGACGCACACGCCAATGCCGCACCCAAGCCCGCGTGGCGACGCCTCCATGACGCCCAGCACCACCGAAGCCGCGCCGACACCGCCCAGCGCAGAGGCTGCTCCGACACCGCCAAGCCCGCGCACGCCAACTCCGCCGACGCCTAGGGCAGAGCCCGCCGAGTGATGCGCATGCGAACTTCTGCCGCTCTATTTTTTGTACGCCGAACTGTGGCTTGCGATATCCTGACTTGTGGCGTCTTTCATGAGCGGGAACGACCAAGTTCGAATTTTTCGCGTCCTGGGGGCGTGATTGGGAGCTAGGTCGCCCCCAGGGGCCGAACTAGCGCCGGTTCGCCCCCAGACCGCCCTTTTTTAGCACCCTGGGGGGCCGAACGGCTGGAGATGCTCTTAAAAAATTGGCACCAAGGCATTGAGTGCCATTCTGGATGCAATGAAACTCATACGCTCCCCACCTGTTGACTCTTGTTCAGAATATGATCCTAATGACTCTTGTTCAAAATTGCCACATATAGAGAGATAGCATGGAATTGCATTTCTTTGGGCGATGTGATTCATCATGAGTGGGCAACCAACATTGTATGCAATTAAGCGGAACCTCAAGAATATGCTTCCTCTTCTGTTCTTTAACATGTTCCTCTTTTGTTATTCTATATTTAGTACATACAGTATGTTCCTTGTCAGGAAGGGGAGCAGCTACATCAGCAGTCAACAGCTGATAGAGCTGGCATGTACTTGATCGATAGGCTTTCAATTACTAGCGGCAATACAACACCATATTTTCAAGCCAGTTCCACTTTCCCGATTTATATATCGTGGTTATGGTGTACCCCTTTCATGTACACTATGATCTGCCTAGTTGTTGTGTGCTCTTGTTATCATGGTTTGGCAATAAACTCTCTATACAGCATATTTTGAACCTATCATCTGCCAACTGTCCTTACTTCTGGAGCCTATTTTTTGTGTACTTGTGCCAGATTATATAAATGCACGCACCATATTACAGCACACAGGAGCTCTCTCATCAGAATCCAGTGATAGCACACAAGTGTTTACAAGGGCGTCCCTATATTAGAATATCCTCCGCATCACAAAGATAATCTCACAACTATTTATTTTTTCCTGGTTCTCAGATATTATACATAATTACAGTGAATATCTGAATCTGCGCATCAGAAGAATATTGTGGAACACTGCAATGACTTACAAAATTGGCACCAAGGCATTGAGTGCCATTCTGAATGCAATGAAACTCATACACTCCCCACCTGTAGATTCTTGTTCAGACTATGATGCTAATGACTATTCTAACCTCGAGGAGTCAAAGGTAGATGGCCTGTCATATTCACCCATCAAGGTGTCTTCTCTAATTTGGCAAGGTTTTATTGATTGCACGTATCTTGCATATGTTGTCTTGCATTTCCTCTACTTTGTTGCACCGCCATCTGCTTAGTTTACTCGTCATATATGTCGAGATGACATGCCCATCCATTATCAATACATATTCCATCTATCATCATACTATGTTTTTTCACTCAAATGATGTTCTTGTGCATCAGACATCAAAAAGGAAGAGGGTGATTGCCGAACCTGAAGGAGCACTAGCAAAGTCCTTGAAAAATGTGGTTGTGCCAGAGAAATCAGACATCACCCCACTTATATTGGCTGTATAACCAGTGACACAAAACGTAGGACCGACTCCAGCAGACTGTACCCATACTTCACTGGCCACACCACTAGCCACAACACACAGGACCTGCACTCTAGCAAAAGGTATGCCGATTTCAGTTGCCATAGTACCAGCTATACCACAGAAAAATCCCACTCCAGCAAAAAGTACAGCAAGTCCACCGGCCGAAGACATATCCCAACTGCAGAGACGGCAAATTCCTGCAAATTGGAACCCCATTCCAGTTATTCCTAGTTGAAAATACAATGTTGTCTATGTTGTTAGGGACTACATGCATATATTCCCATCATTGGAAGATTATAGTGAAGACAAACACCATTTTCACATCTTCCTGTCCCAGTTACATGTAAGTGCTATTATTCATGGTGATTATTTTCCTTTTTTCTGCTGATTGAACACATCAATGATTTACATTACATTGTTGTAAGTAGGAGAGGGTCAATCTAGATAGTCATGACGAGCAAAGCTTGCTTGCGTTTTTCAAGGAAGCATTGCAGCAGTATTGGTGTTACCTGAGGAAATCACACTTGGCAAGTCTATAAACGAATTTCTGGTGAAGTCTCCTGTGCTAAATTTAGAAGACATTGAATGGAAAAACCTTGTTATGCACTGGTCTCGTTCCGAGGATGAGGTACTGTCTATGATATCGCATGACAATTTGAACTTCTACTTTTCCGCATGTGCCTTACAGATCTTTTTTGCTAGAAATCTGCTTGAAAAAGAATTCCGATTTGAAAAGAACGACAAGATATCGCAAATATGCTGCCCGCTGCTTTGCTCTTGTTAGTACCTGTTGTCCTGTATCATTGTACTTTCATACATGCCTGGTTCATTATGTGACAGCAGTATGCATGATAGCTTGCTTATCAATTGTTCGCTCCAAATTATCTGATCTGTATGAATGGTTACATTAGTGTAGAATATATATCCAATGCCAATGAATTTTTTTAGCTCTGCATTGTTCTTGTAAGTACCTGTTGTCCTTTATAAGTGTACTTATATTGACAGGTAGTTGTTCATGTACCATCACTCTGCAGCTTATTTTCCTTTGCCCTCCATTTTTACACATAAGATCTATATTTACTCTTACCATAAGGTTGGATAACACTGATGGTACTGAAGAAGTTTACATTTGCATTGCTCTTGGCTGTACCTCTTGCGTGTATTGATGTACTTACATTTATAGCTACTTGGTTATGTAGCATCACTCTTCATCTTATCTTAAATATTCTCCATTTTTTCTTATATTGTCACATCTATATTTACTCTTAACAAAATTTAGAATAAAGGCAATGCTTATGAAGAAGATTCTATGGTAAACTTCTTGAATTGCCCCCCCATCAGCATGGACAAGGGATTTATAGAGCCTGCCTTCACCAATAATGTAAGTTTGTCCTTCTCAAGCCTTCAAAGTTTGTTGTGTATATTTGGTTAGGCATGACTGCAACAGCTGTTTTATTTTTGGTGTTTGCATCAAATTGCATGTTTAAAGTTTATTATGTACTCCAGTTCATAAACAGAAGTATGTACTTCTCAATTTGAATTTTTAGTTGTACAACCAAGTTCCTTATTCATACCATGTAAATTAAACTATACAGAGCAAGTGATCTTATTTTGCCAATCTGAAATGGGATAAATTGACAGCACACTAACCATTTATACTTATGAGTTCTTGATCTGTAATCCAGTGGTGTCGTGAAGCTGCCAACTCCTTCACAATGTCATTTCCTGCCATGTCTTGACCTGAACAATACCATATTGTGTTAATACTATTTTAAATTGTGTCACTTTATTCGTCGGTAAGAAATGTGATGAATTGTCAGCACTGATACTTATATGTGCAAAACATGTCATCTGTCTGCTTGTTTATCTTTCAGAGTGAGGAGGATATAAGTGTCAAATAAGTGCAGTCTCACCAGCTTGCTCAGCTGCTTGCGTTGCAGCTCCCGAGCAGGGCTAACCTTTCTTGAACTCTATTGAAGTGTTGTCGGTTTTGTATATTATTTTGTCAGCGTGTTTAGTTGCACTGGTGGCGATCTTTGATGCCTAGTGTATGTAATTTGCTGTCTGCTTGTGCTTTATTATCATAGTGGCAAACTTTGATGCCCAGTGGATGTAGAACATAATTGGTTTGATGCCAACAATTGGCATTGTCAATATTTGGCAAGCCAACATTTGGCAAAATCAAAATTTGCCAAATGTTGGCAACTTTTTGTGAGGTTGAGAAGAAAAGTTAATAGCCAACCAATCACTAGCCAAAATTTGGCATTTGCCAAATATTGGCATGCCAACTTTTGGCATCAAACCAATCATGTTCGTAATATGCCGTAATTTCTTTATTTTATAGTCTAGGTTTTTTTCTTATTCACGATGCTGCAGTTATTTTACTATATATATATCATGCCTTCGCAGTAAACCGGCCAAACGGCTGTCATGCAAATCACCAGTATGATCCGCATCATGGGCCCCGTCATCTTGGTCCGTTAATAGGCCTAAATGTAAACTGGCCCACTAGTAGATTTGGGCCTTTAATAGGCCGAGTAAACCGCTGGCCCTATTTTCCCAAGAAAACTCAATGGGCCTTTAGGAGGCTGAAAAGTAGGTTGGGCCTGAAACATGCCGAACAGCTCATGGGCCGGCAGCAGGCCAAAATAGACCCCGGCCCATGAATGTGCCAATCAAATCATGGGCTTATAACAGACCAAAATTGTCTCGGTCCTTTTTGGCCCAATCAGATTATCGGCTGCGAGTAGGCCGGATGCAAACCAGGCTGTAGTTAGGCCCAACTATATGACGGGCTTTTAACTGGCTGAAATTAATATAGGGCCGAAATGTTAACGGGCCCTTAACAGGCCGAAACTAATATCATGCCGAATTACTAGATGGGCCTTAGAAAGTGGGCCCAAAAGCATAGCGTCCAGTTGACGGGCCGAATCTGATATGGGCCATAATTTAGCCCAAAGTCTCTTAAAGGGCCGGACCTGATCTGGGTCGTAATTTGGCCCAGAACGTGGTAAGCTTTTAATCGGCCGGATCTCATATGGGCCATTATTAGGCCTGGAACGTGGCAGTCAGTTAATGAGCCGGCCTACTAGGGTCCTCAAAATCTTGTGGGCCTACAGCTGGGCTGGCCCATTAATGTCGGCGAAATCTCGTGGGCCTTTAGCTGGGCCGGTCCATTATGGTCCAGAAAAATCTTGTGGGCCTTCACCTGGACCGGCCCATTATGGCCCGCAAAAATCTTGTGGGCCTTTAACTGGGCCGGCCCATTATGGCCCGCAAAATCTTGTGGGCCTTCAGCTGGGCCGGCCCATTATGGTCCGCAAAATCTTGTGGGCCTTTAGTTGGGCCGGCCCATTTAAACTTTATGGGCCACTTTTGGTCCGGTCCACATGTTAACATATCATAGGCGCATCTCGCCCATTGGATGAGTGACACCTATGCCAATGCGGAGCTGACACGTGTTACCTTCGGCCAATGATGATTTTACACTTGGAAAATCCCCATTGGTCAGGTCTGTTAACGGATTATCGGATCCAAAACCGGACCCGATAGCTTAACGACGTTCCGTTACGGTGGATGCCACGTATCGGTCACCCTTGACGAAAGCACTTCTGTGACGCGCGATTTATCATCATGGAAGTGGACACTTCCGTGATGATAATTTTGGTAATGTCATGGAACACTTCTACGACATCACAGGTATGACTATCTTGATTCTGTCATAAATTTGTCATGGATGTACATGCATGACAGAAAACGTGACCTACTGTGACAAACATGTATCATCACAGAAGTGTAATTTTTTTGTAGTGCATGCACACACTTAGCATAATATCAGGACGGGAGGCACATAGATATAATCACGAACCAATCATAGAGTGATAAACCTTTTTGTCAACCGGTTTGCCATCCTTGGTCAAATCCAGATGTCCACTAGTTGGCATGGGAGTTTTCATACCTTTGCTTTCTTGCATGTTGAACTTCTTGAATAAGTCCTTGGTGTACTTTTTTTGAGAAACAAAGGTGCCTTCCTTAGTTTGCTTGATTTGCAAACCAAGAAAGAACTTGAGTTCACTCATCATAGACATCTCAAGCTTCTTAGACATTAGCTTCCCAAACTTTTCACTAAAATGAGGGTTAGTCGAACCAAATATGGTATCATCAACATAAATTTGGCATACAAATAATTCACCATTAACCCTTTTAGTGAGAAGAGTAGAATCTATCTTTCCAATCTCAAAGCCTTTCTCAATAAGGAACTTGGTCAAGCATTTATACCACGCTCTAGGAGCTTGTTCAAGACCATAAAGAGCTTTGTGAAGTTTGTAAACGTGATCGGGTTTCTTAGGATTGACAAAGCCAGGAGGTTGTTTAACATAAACTTCCTCCTCCATTTCACCATTTAGAAAAGAACTTTTAATGTCCATTTGGTATAAAGTGATATCATGGTGATTAGCATAGGCAAGTAAGATGAGGATGGACTCAAGTCTAGCAACGGGGGCATATGTCTCACCATAGTCCATACCTTCGACTTGAGTGTAGCCTTGGGCGACGAGACGAGCTTTGTTGCGGACGACTTGACCATCTTCTTCTTGCTTGTTGCGAAACACCTATTTGGTACCAATGATGTTGTGGTTGTTGTCGGGCTTCTCGACCAATGTCCACACTTGATTTCTCTCGAAGTTGTGTAGCTCTTCATGCATGGCGTTTATCCAATCCAGATCTTCCAATGCTTCTTCAACCTTCATAGGTTCAATGCTAGAGATGAATGAATAATGTTCACAAAAGTTAGCCAAACGAGTTTTAGAGCGAGTGATTTTCCCGGTTTGAATATCATTGAAGATTTGTTCGACGGGATGGTCTCTTGAGACTCTTGCCCGAACTCGTGAAAGCTTTTGCTGGGGTCGGGGTGGAACATCTTCTTCATCATCTTGTCCTTCTTCATGGCCTTCTTCATTATTGGCGTTGTTGTTCTCTTGTCTTGGTGGAGAAGGAGGTTGATGAGGTTCATCTTGGTGTACTTCCTTGTTTTCTTCACCTTGGTGCATCCCTCTTGTGGATGCTTCCGTATCAACTCTTGGTTCACCTTGTCATGAGGTAGAAACTTCCACTTGGACGAACGAGGTACTCTCCTTTACCTCCGTTGGACAAATATTGCCAATAGACAAGTCCTGGATTGCTTCCGAAGGATCCTTATCTCCTACATCAATTGGCAATCGCTCTACTTGCGAGCCGTTAGATTCATCAAACTTCACATCTACCGTCTCTTCAACCTTTCGGGTGAAATTGTTGTAGACACGGTAAGTGTGAGAGTTTGACCCATAACCAAGTAGGAAACCTTCATGAGATTTAGGAGCAAATTTAGAACGACGATGCTTATCAAGAATGTAGCACTTTGAGCCGAATACTTAAAAGTATCCAACTTGGGGTTTGTTACCAGTGAGAAGCTCGTATGCCGTCTTGCCGAGCAGCTTGTGAAGATACAAGTGATTTGTTGCATGACAGACTGTCTCAACCGCTTCCGCCCAAAAGTGTTTTGGAGTCTTGTACTCATCAAGCATCGTTCTCGCCATCTCAATGAGAGTTCAGTTCTTCCTCTCAACAACTCCATTTTGTTGAGGCGTGTACGTAGCCGAGAACTTATGTGAAATCCCTTCTTTGTCAAGAAAGGTATCCACATTTGCGTTCTTGAACTCCATTCCGTTGTCGCTGCGAACCTTGTTGATCTTTACTTCAAATTGATTTTGGGCCTTCCTAGCGAAGTTCTTGAAGATCTTTTGGACCTGTGATTTATCATCAAGAAAGAACACCCACGTAAATCTTGAAAAATCATCAACTATGACTAGACCAAATGAGTTACCACCGAGACTCTTGTAGGCATTGGGACCAAAGAGATCCATATATAGTAGCTCGAGCGGTCTTCTCGTGGTCATAATGTTCTTCACGGGGTGACTTCCTCCAACTTGTTTTCCTGCTTGACAAGCACTACAAAGTCTATCCTTGTCAAATATAACATCTTTTACTCCAAGGATATGATCACCTTTAATAAGCTTATCAACATTTCGCATGCCCACATGACCTAACCTTCTATGCCATAACCAACCTTTCGAGAATTTAGCAATTAGGCAAGTTCTAGGTTGAGCCTTTTTAGTGAAATCAACAATGTAAAGATCACCTCTACGTGTACCAGTAAAGACCATTTTATGATTATCTCTACGAAACACTTGGCAATCTACTTCAGTAAATAGGACATTGAAACCAAAGTCAGCAAGTCTAGATACGGAAAGTAAATTGTAGCCAAGAGATTCAACGAGCATAACATTTTGTATGGATCTATCATGCGAGATGGCCACCTTACCAAGGCCAACCACCTTACCCTTTGAGTTATCACCAAAAGTGACATCTTTCGAGGGCTGTCGTTTTCAGCAAGCTCACGAAACATATCTTTGTCTCCAGTCATATGATCAGTACACCCACTATCTAGAACTCATTCCTTTCCTCCAACCATGTAGCCGTGAAGATTAGCCATAAGACCAAAGTGTCTCATTGCATCATCAAGATCATAGTCAGTATCATCATCCTCTCCATGTTCAACATCGTCATGTGGTGGATAAATTCCTAGAGAGAGTGATTCATTAGAAGTATGACCATAACAATGTTCATCTCTATGAATTCTAATGACTTTAGAAATGATATTGCTAATGATTCCAACATCTCCTTTGGCACTCATAAGATTAGTAAGCTCAAATAAACAATCACCAAATTTGGGATCATTGGAGCTCATCTTACTCAAGGCAGTAGACTTATGAAGAATCTCATCTAAGTTTTTTAAGGAATATTTTAAAAATCATTCCTCAAGGAATCTCCATATGGTGTAGGCACAATCAAGAGCAGGCAAGCTAGCAAGCAAGTTTCTGGGCAAACCTCTAGTGATTAAATTAACAGTTCTAAGATTACGGATCATGTCAATAGACAAATCAAGGGTAGGATGCAAAGGATCAACATGAGGTGCACAAGGGCTAGTAATGTACATGTTCAAATGATATTCATTGAAAATCTCAAGCATCTCATTTTTTCACTCATGAAAGTACTCTCCATCAAGTATAGGCACTCTATGTCTAAGACTCCCCAACGTAGACTCATCCATCTTCCTCCAAAGGTGTTTAAACCAAAGCAATGGAGACCAAAGCTATGATATTGATGTATACTACACAACATTCTTCTTGTAGACGTTGTTGGGCCTCCAAGTGCAGAGGTTTGTAGGACATTAGCAAATTTACCTCAAGTGGATGACCTAAGGTTTATCAATCCGTGGGAGGCACAGGATGAAGATGGTCTCTCTCAAACAACCCTGCAACCAAATAGCAGAGAGTCTCTTGTGTCCCCAACACAACCAATACAGGTAAATTGTATAGGTGCACTAGTTCAGCGAAGAGATGGTGATACAAGTGCAATATGGATGGTAGATATAGGTTTTTGTAATCTGAAAATATAAAAACAGCAAGGTAACTAATGATAAAAGTGAGCGAAAATGGTATTGCAATGCGTTGAAACAAGGCCTAGGGTTCATACTTTCACTAGTGCAAGTTCTCTCAACAATAATAACATAATTGGATCATATAACTATCCCTCAACATGCAACAAATGAGTCAGTCCAAAGTCACTAATAGCAGAGAACAAACGAAGAGATTATTGTAGGGTACGAAACCACCTCAAAGTTATCCTTTCTGATCAATCTATTCAAAAGTCCATAGTAAAATAACATGAAGCTATTCTTTCTGTTCAATCTATCATAGAGTTCGTACTAGAATAACACCATAAGGCACAAATAAACCAAAACCCTAATGTGACCTAGATACTCTAATGTGTAACGCCCCGAGACTGATGTGCCAGGTGTCTTTTAGTTATTCGTTGTTGTTGCCATGTCTTTCGCTTGCGTGTTGCTTCTTGTCCTGTCATCATGTGCATTGCATCATCATGTTTTCAAACTTGCATCCGTCCGGGTTCTCCTCATTCCGTCTGTTGTCCGTTCTGAGCCCAACCACACTTGCACGCGCCCGCGGCATGTCCAAATATTATTTTATAAGTGGCCGGAAAATGTTCTCGGATTGGGTTGAAAGTTGGCGTGCAGTCTTATTTTAGTGTAGGTAGACCGCCTGTCAAATTTCATCATGTTCGGAGTTCGTTTGATAGCCCAACCGTTAAACTATAGCGGCAGTATAGTCGGTCTAACGTCGGACGTTTTCGGTCTCCGGAAACAGTCGCCGGGCCACTCTTCTCTTCTCTCAGCCTGAGACCTTCTGCACAGTCTACTACTCACCGACTACTCACCGTCAGACCCTACCTAACCTCTCTCATCCGCCCGTGGCCAATCCTCGCGCGCGCGTCCGAAAGTTGTCCCGGACCCGACCCGAGCAGTCGTCACCATTGGATCCGGATCATCTCCAAACATCTACAAAACATCTCCGTTTTGTTAATTGGACTCCCTAGCAATTTTATCCGCGATCGTCCGATTACGATCGTAGGGTCGAGATAGCCCCTAACCTAACCCGTGGTGTATATATTCGTCCACCCCTAGTCCTTTTTGGTCAAACCCTAGAAATTAGGAGGTTTGTCCCTTCACCCGCCGCCGCACTCTCCACATAATCCCCTCTCGGGATCCTCCTAGATCTGATCCAGCCAACCAGCCCCAGCCTCTGCTTCCCCTCGATCCACCAATTCAGCCTCGTCTCGCCTCCTGCGTCTGCTGCGCATCGAACCAGAGGAGCCCGAGGCATCCCGCAGCCGCCGTCTCCTGTCCGATGCGTTTTCTTCCTCCCTGCCCCGCTCGAACCTAAAGGAGAGGAGATCCTTGAGTCCCTCGTCACCGGCCGGTCTCGTCGGAGACCACCTGCAACAGGACTGGCGCCCCTGCCTCTTCCTTCCTCGTCCTTCTCTCCTCTCTCTCTCTCACCACGTGCTCTCTCTCTCTACCATGTCGCTGCAGGAACCATACAACGCCGCGCGCCATGGCCGCCGCCTGTTCATCGCCCCGCTGACGGATCGAGCAGGAGCTCGCGCTCAAGTATCCCAAAGCCTCTGACCAGGAGCTCCTCCCATGGAGTAGCCGCACCAACCTCGCGCAGGCCTCAACCTCCTCGCTCGTCGCCTCCCTGACAGCGTCGCCCATGGCCTTGTCTTCAGCGGAGACGAGCCTCCCCGTGTTCCTACACCTCGCATCCTCGGGTGCCCGCGCCTACCGCCGGCCGGCCACGGCCAGGCCGCCTCGCCTCCTCTCGATCTCACTCCGGCCCTCTCTCTATCCCTGCCTCGTGACTGAATTTTTCCCTGCCAGGGCCCTGTCGTTCCTCTCCGCCTCGGAGCTCCCTTGCGCCGCCGGATCCGAGACCCCCTCACCCGGTCCTGCCCGTTCCCGGCGCTCGCGTCGTCGTCAGCCACCGTCACCGGAGTTCCTTGTCGTCTCTTGCGCCGACCTGCAAGTCCCACGCCGCCGCTGCTCTGCTTCTGCTTCTGCTTCCTGTCAAGAAGAGGGTGTGCCTCCTCTGCATCGAACGGGGCCGCTCCAACGCCCGCTGACTCCTCCAGCAAGGCCGGCCCAGCATCAGCGCTAGATGATCACACCCAAGCCCAGCATCGCCCCCTTGCAGGCCTTCCCTCTCCACCAGTTGGGCCAAGGCCCAGTGGTGAGCAGCCGCCAACCCCCCCCCCTGTGTAGCTGGGCCAGACAATTTCGGCCCAGTGGTTTTTTTTGGTTCTGCGAATTTGTTAATTAACCGGGGTTTTACATATTTGCAGGAAAACCCTTGCACTTCATGCATATAAAAACTCATCAACCATGCATCGGATTTAAACAAACTTAACATGAAAGTTGCTTAGAATTTTTTCTAGTTTTATAATATGTCATTTTCATCCATGTTTAAAATGGTTAAAATGTTGTTTGTTTAAATTTGCTTAAATAACTTGCTAAAATGATTTATTTCATAACTAAATAACCGTAACTCCGAATTTATTAAACTTTATATGTAAATGGGGTGGAAAAATGCCTAGTTTAACATGGTGTACTTGTTTTGCATGTTTAATAACTCTAAAATTATGTTTAGGGCAGAACAGTACCAAACCTAAAATATGCACATG
Organism: Triticum dicoccoides; assembly: GCF_002162155.2. NCBI lineage: Eukaryota > Viridiplantae > Streptophyta > Magnoliopsida > Poales > Poaceae > Triticum > Triticum dicoccoides. Next base: position 274,094,161 of record NC_041388.1, read on the forward strand.
AGGAGTTACCGGACTTGTTGTTTTGTTGTTCCGGCCTCATTTAAACTTGCCTAGATTAGATAGTTTTATTATGCTTCACCCTCTTGCCATGCTAACAACATTTAATTTTGTTGAGTACATAAACGAGAGAGAACTAAATAAGGCATGTGGTGTTCCGTCGATATGCAACTCGTTGCATATTGAGCTCCACTTAACTTATAGTTTTGTTTGTGCCCCTTGCCATGCCATGCATATTTAAACCGGACATGCATCATACTTGTTTGCGCATCGTGCCATGCTTATGTGATGGTTGTTTACTATGTTGTGTGCTTCTTTCCGGTGTTTGCTTCTTCGGGTTGGTTTCGATAACGTCGCGTTTGTGAGGACTCGTTCGTCTACGCCGGTTTGTCTTCTTCATGGACTCATTCTTCTTCCTTGCGGGATCTCAGGCAAGATGATCATACCCTCGAAATCACTTCTATCTTTGCTTGCTAGTTGCTCGCTCTTTTGCTATGCCTATGCTGCGATACCTACCACTTGCTTATCATGCCTCCCATATTGTTGAACCAAGCCTCTAACCCACCTTGTCCTAGCAAACCGTTGTTTGGCTATGTTACCGCTTTGCTCAGCCCCTTTTATAGCGTTGTTAGTTGCAGGTGAAGATTGAAGTATGTTCCTTGTTGGAACATGGAGATGTTGTTGCTTGTTGGAACATGTTTACTTGTTGGGATATCACAATATCTCTTATTTAATTAATGCATCTATACACTTGGTAAAGGGTGGAAGGCTCGGCCTTATGCCTGGTGTTTTGTTCCACTCTTGCCACCCTAGTTTCCGTCATATCGGTGTTATGTTCCCGGATTTTGCGTTCCTTACGCGGTTGGGTTATAATGGGAACCCCTTGACAGTTCGCCTTGAGTAAAACTCCTCCAGCAATGCCCAACATTGGTTTTACCATTCACCACCTACCCCTTTTTTCCCTTGGGTTTTGCAGACTCAAGGGT
>NC_041388.1:274095647-274101919 GCF_002162155.2 Triticum dicoccoides
TGCTCCTCTAAGTGTTGGTCCAACCTATCAGCTGCCGGTGGCCACCAGGGGCAACTCTGGGCTGGCCTACCCGTACCTAAGACAATCTGAGTGTGCCCTGAGAAAGAGATATGTGCAGCTCCTATCAGGATTTGTCAGCACATTCGGGCGGTGTTGCTGGTTTAGTTTTACCTTGTCGAAATGTCTTGTAACCGGGATTCCGAGTCTGATCGGGTCTTCCCGCTAGAAGGAATATCCTTCGTTGACCGTGAGAGATTGTCATGGGCTAAGTTGGGACTCCCCTACAGGGATTGAACTTTCGAAAGCCGTGCCCGCGGTTATGGGAAGATGGGAATTTGTTAACGTCCGGTTGTAGAAAACCCGAAGTTGACCTTAATTAAAATACATCAACCGTGTGTGTAACCATGATGGTCTCTTTCCGGCGGAGTCCGGGAAGTGAACACGGTGTTGGAGTTATGCTTGACGTAGGTTGTTCTAGGATCACTTCTTGATCATACTTTTATCGATCGTGCTTTGCCTTCTCTTCTCGCTCTCATTTGCGTATGTTAGCCACCATATATGCTAGTCGCTTGCTGCAGCTCCACCTCATACCTTTACCTTACCCATAAGCTTAAATAGTCTTGATGGCGAGGGTGCGAGATTGCTGAGTCCCCGTGACTCACAGATACTTCCAAAACCAGTTTGTAGGTGTCGATGTTACCGAGCAGGTGACGCTACCAAGCTCAAGGAGGAGCTCAATGAATATTTTGTCCTTTGTGTTGTTTCGTTCTAGTTGATCAGTAGTGGAGCCCAGTCGGGTCGATCGGGGACCTTGTTGCATTTGGGGTTCTTCTTTTATTTTGGTTCCGTAGTCGGACCTTGATTGTATTTGGATGATGTAATGCTTTATTCATGTATTGTGTGAAGTGGCGATTGTAAGCCAACTATGTATCTTTTTCCCTTATGTATTACATGGGTTGTGTGAAGATTACCTCACTTGCGACTTTGCTTTCAATGCGGTTATGCCTCTAAGTCGTGCTTCGACACGTGGGAGATATAGCCGCATCGAGGGCGTTACAAGTTGGTAATCAGAGCCTTCCCCGACCTTAGGAGCCCCATTGCTTGATCGAATTAGCGGACGAGTTGAGTCTAGAAAAATGTTTGGAGTCATTAGGAATTATATATCGGAGAGTTTAGGAATTCTTTTTACTCCCCAGTCCCTTCATCGCTTTGGTGAGGCTTCCTGACGTAGAGTTTTGTCTATTCTCTTCTCAAATTTCACTAAAAAAATTTAGGATCACGCGGGTATTTTGGAATTGTTCCGATGGTTTTGTGACGAGAACATTGTTCTTGGTGCCTCCTGACATTTAGGGGTTGTGGCAGTGTCCTGGGGAGTTGAGCTCCGAGGTGTTGTTGTCACAATTTTATCGTTGCAGTTCTGGAATACCTGAGTTTAGTTTCGCCGACATCGAAAATCTCTTTTATGCAGTTGTTGGTGAGATAACCTCGACGCCACCCAGTACTGGGGTGGGAGTTCGGGAGTATTGCCATAACTTGTATAACGGATGCTTTTCGAAGGTTGAGGTGGACGATTTCCGAAGTTTTTCTCGGTTATGTGTTGAAGGATCGATACAGCTGGATGTAGGATTTGCTAGTTTTGGGTGAGATATTATGCTTCCCCTGTATCCCCAACACCTGATTGCATAACCGTAAAATTTCGGGAGTTTATAAGTGGGAATTCATGTAGCTCCTAGGATATCTTTCCGACAGATGTATGATATGAAATTGGGGTTCGACGTCTAGTGGTCCGCCTATTCACGGTTGGTTTTACAGTGGTATCATTGTGTCTTAAAGAGTCCTTGGCTATGCCGACTCGGGGACGCTTCGTATGTCATGTGCACTGCCTTGTACATGATGGTGCTGTACGATCGAGCCCGTGTAGGGCCCACCACGAAAACTTCGGACGAAATCTCTATCATATGTTTGTTCTGGCTTATTCTGCAAGCCAATCCTTGTTTTGTTTTTAGTTGTGGTATTCGAGTTGCTTCAAAGTCAAATGTTGATTCCATCCCTTGTCTAAGTGGTGTTCACATACTCCGATGTGGATACTAAATCCTTCCTTGATAATCGAGATTGTCATGTCAATCCTTTTTTAACCGGTGTGCTTCTCTTCAAGTGGATCCGATCATTTCAACTTCCGCAAGATCAATGATCAGTTCTTCTCAACGATGTTTGTTTCAACCATCTCCAAGTTGCCTTTGTTTTTCCCACCCTCCCACCCTCTTTCTTCGAGGAATAATATTTCTTAATCAAGTACCATCTTATTGATGTGAAGTGTTTCCATTCTTTTCCGTCAATGTTCTTACCCGCTGTTTCTCATGAAGATTCTAACGGAGCTTCTAGTTCGTCATTCCTCATTCCTTTTCTTTTTCGGTGGATTCAATTCAAGCTTTTGGTGTTGATCATATCCTTTAACTCGCTTCAAATGTTTTTCTTGCCGGTGCACCTCTCAATCATCCATTTCTAGCTAATCATTTGTTCTGGAGTGCTCAGATATCTCGAAGATTCATGTTTCCACTCTGCTTTCGTTTGAGATCTTTCGAGGATGTTATCTCATTCAAGCCTTTTATATCAACCGGTGCAATCCCTTTTCAAAATTGTTCTATGGTGTATCTTTTCAGTGGGCCCTAACCCACAGGTCTTTTCCCAGGATCTTACCTGACTCTTCTTATTTGTCCGGAGCTGTCCTCAAATTCTTTCAAAGTTTGACGTAAGAATGAATTGTCATCAGTCAAATGCCTTTCTCGAAGATCTTTCATTTCTTTTCATCGTTGGCTCAACCTTTCTAATTTTTCATTCCAGAGTGCCTCAACAATTCTTGGTGGTGTTTCTCGTTATCTTACTCTGCATTTGAAGACCGAAGAAGAGTTTTCCCTTGAATCTTGTTTCGTTCTATCAAATATTCATGGCTCTAGCTTGATGTCATCCTCTCATAACTGTTTTTGATAGTGAGAATTCTTTTCACCTATCCGGAGCAATTCAAGGGTCTTTTCAGTTTGATCATCCGGAGCCCATCACCTCAGAAGTATTCATTCTCAGCTTTTAGCTCTCATTCTCCAAATCATACCGGTGCTTAAATCAAGGATTCTCTAATCAGCTCGTAATCTCTTCGTTCTCATGGATCTAAATTCTCTCAAGCATCTTCGTTATTTGATAATTCTTACCGGTGATTCTTCCCTTTTACTTCGTTCGTTTCCCAATTCTTACGGTGGCTCGTTCAAGAGTTTTCTCTTCCTTCTTTATCATATCAATTTATTCGTTGTTTCAACCCTTCCGGTGGTTCGTTCAATACCTTCCCAAGTTGGCGCGACATCGATCTTAATCTTTTCTTCGAGAATAAGTAGTATGCCAAATCCGTTGATTGTCATCAATTTAATTGGTGAAGGATACGCATAATGTAATTCTTATTTTTGTTCATCCAAGTGATTAATTCCTTATTCCGGAGGTTCATCAAATTCTCGATTCAAGTTGTCAATCATTCTTTTCCGGAGTTCAAAGTTATTTCAATTATATCATTCCAAAGCTTCATCTAATCATTACAAGGATTCACCTTGTGTTTTCAACTTCTCTTGCCTTCCGTTTGATCATTCCTTTGTTTACCGGAGCTCTTCATGCAGGTTCTACATGTTTGTTCATCAAGGATTTAATTCCTTCTCGAAGTGATCATCAAGATTCTTTTTAGAGGAGTTCAAGCTTTCTTCATCTTGCTATCCGGAGTGCTTTTCTTTCTACCGTATCATTGGAGGTGGCATTATGTCATTCTTGATAATTTGGGTTCATGTTTCATGATTCACATGTTGTTAGGAATGATGTATTTTAAATCCATCAATCTCTTCTTTGGAGTTATCTTGGGTTATATTTCACCTAAAGCCTTCCCTAAGGATTGTTGCTACCTATGGTGCTTATAAAGGACCCAAGTTCTTCTTTATCCTCCCGGTGAAATACTTTCTCGTCTCCTTGTTCATATCAATCCAATTCTTTTCCCGTGAGTGGCAAGTTGTCACCTCATAATTTGAGATGTATTCCACAAGACCATATCAAGCTTATCCTTTCGTTGTTGGTTTCCCAACAACTCCGTTCGACCCTTCTCCTAAAGATGCCTCTTCAAGCACTTTTGTGGCAGAAGTTGGCATTTTCTTCTCAATTCTCCTATTTCAATTATCTATCTTCTATTTCTTCCTTCCGGAGGCGTTGTGATGTTGCTCTCTTCAACCCATCTTCTTGTTTTGTCAGGATCGTGTTCTTTTCTTGGTTTATCCATTTAACCGGAGTGTTGTGTCCTCTGCTCAAGTTCTTTCCATCTTATCAAGTTTCATATCACTTTTCAACCGGAGTGCTGTCCGAATTTGTTCTTCCTTGTTCCTCTTTCCTAACGGAGTGCTTTCAACTTTGTTCATCTCTGTTGTATTCTTTCTTTCAAGTTGTTCAACCTCTCAAGGTTCTTTGGTTTCACTCATTTGTCAAAGGAGCAACTTAGCTTTACCTCTTCTCTTTCTCTTCCGTTTTCCCTCCAGTGCCATTCTAGATCTCGGGACGAGATCCTCTCATAGTGGTGGAGTGTTGTAACGCCCCGAGACTGATGTGCCAGGTGTCTTTCAGTTATTCGCTGTTGTTGCCATGTCTTTCGCTTGCATGTTGCTTCTTGTCATGTCATCATGTGCATTGCATCATCATGTTTTCAAACTTGCATCCGTCCGGGTTCTCCTTGTTCTGTCTGTTGTCCGTTCTGAGTCCAACCACACTTGCACGCGCCCGCGGCATGTCCGAAATATTATTTTATAAGTGGCCAGAAAATGTTCTCGGATTGGGTTGAAAGTTGGCGTGCGGTCTTATTTTAGTGTAGGTAGATCGCCTGTCAAATTTCATCGCGTTCGGAGTTTGTTTGATAGCCCAACCGTTAAACTATAGGGACAATATAGTCGGTCTAACGTCAGACGTTTTAGGTCTCCGGAAACAGTCGCCGGGCCTCTCTTCTCTTCTCTCAGCCTGAGACCTTCTGCACAGTCCACTACTCACCGTCAGACCCTACCTAACCTCTCTCGTCCGCCCGCGGCCAATCTTCGCGCGCGCGTCCGAAAGTTGTCCTGGACCCGACCCGAGCAGTCGTCACCGTTGGATCCGGATCATCCCCAAACATCAACAAAACATCTCCGTTTTGTTAATTGGACTCCCTAGCTATTTTATCCACGATCGTCCGATTACGATCGTAGGGTCGAGATAGCCCCTAACCTAACCCGTGGTGTATATATTCATCCACCCCTAGTCCTTTTTGGTCAAACCCTAGAAATTAGGAGGTTTGTCCCTTCACCCGCCGCCGCACTCTCCACCTAATCCCCTCTCGGGATCCTCCCAGATCTGATCCAGCCAACCAGCCCCAGCCTCTTCTTCCCCTCGATCCACCAATCCAGCCTCGTCTCGCCTCCTGCGTCTGCTGCGCATCAAACCAGAGGAGCCCGAGGCATCCCGCAGCCGCCGTCTCCTGTCCGATGCGTTTTCTTCCTCCCTGGCCCGCTCGAACCCAAAGGAGAGGAGCTCCTCGAGTCCCTCGTCGCCGGCCGGTCTCGTCGGAGTACACCTGCAGCAGGACCGGCGCCCCTGCCTCTTCCTTCCTCGTCCTTCTCTCCTCTCTCTCTCACTGCGTGCTCTCTCTCTCTACCATGTCGCTGCAGGAACCATACAACGCCGCGCGCCATGGCCGCCGCTTGTTCATCGCCCCGCTGCCGGATCGAGCAGGAGCTCGCGCTCAAGTACCCCAAAGCCTCCGACCAGGAGCTCCTCCCATGGAGCAGCCGCACCAACCTCGCGGAGGCCTCAACCTCCTCGCTCATCGCCTCCCCAACAGCGTCGCCCATGGCCTCGTCTTCAGTGGAGACGAGCCTCCCCGTGCTCCTACACCTTGCATCCTCGGGCGCTCGCGCCTACCGCCGGTCGGCCACGGCCAGGTCGCCTCGCCTCCTCTCGATCTCACTCCGGCCCTCTCTCTGTCCCTGCCTCGTGACTGATTTTTTCCCTGCCAGGGCCCTGTCGTTCCTCCCCGCCTCAGAGCTCCCTTGCGCCGCCGGATCCGAGACCCCCTCACCCGGTCCTGCCCGTTCCCGGCGCTCGCGTCGTCGTCAGCCACCGTCACCGGAGTTCCTTGTCGTCTCTTGCGCCGACCTGCAAGTCCCACGCCGCCGCTGCTCTGCTTCTGCTTCTGCTTCCTGTCAAGAAGAGGGTGTGCCTCCTCTGCATCG